>NW_004443939.1:6745538-6770770 GCF_000243295.1 Trichechus manatus latirostris
ATATATGGAAACCCTGGTGGCATAGTGGTTAAGAGTCTGGCTGCTACTCAAAATGTTGCCAGTTCAAATCCACCGGGTGCTCCTTGGAAATCCTATGGAGCAATTCTACTCTGTCCTATAAGGTTGCTACGAGTCAGAATCAACTCGGCGGCAACAGGTTTGGTTTTGTTTTTATATGCCAGGAATTATGTTAAGTTTTTCAACTCATTATAATCATCATATAAGTTTAACACTATTATTAGTCTCATTATATAGATGAGGCTCGTCAAGATTAAATAAAATTTCCAGGGTCACACATCAATTAAATGGCAGTCAAGACTCAAATCTAATTTTTCTAACTCTACAGGCTCATAGTGATGACACCATATAGCAGCCATTCCCATTTTTGTCTACAACATAAATAATTCAAAGTCATGTAACATTTATTTACAATTCTCAGGTATAACATTGATTCTCATAAAATATGGTTCCCAGAAGCTACAAGCCTTTTATTCTTAACTTCTACTAAAGTGATTATCAATGTCAGCAGCAAACATATATGGATGCTAAATAGAGACAGCTATGGTACCATGTGGTATGAAGCACTTGGAGTCCAAAGATCTGGGATTGGAAGCCAGTTTGGACATTTTCTTTATCTTGATAGTTCATTTATAGGCCAAGAATTTGGTAAAGAAAAGAAGACAAGAGGAGGAAAGAAGCAGAAGCTCCATGTACGATGTAAATGCAAACTATTTATGCAAATGTTGAGAGCACTGTAAGAGCAGGAAGCATGTGTTATTGGCTGTATCTCCAGTGACTAGTGTGGTGTGTACTCAGAGTAGAAACTCAATGAATGCATGTGAAATGACACCAATCTTGCTTCAAGGTCATCCTGGACCTGTAATATTTATCGAAGAGCTTCTTCTCTACTCCTGAGACCCTCCTTGACTCTCCATCTTTGACTTTTAGGAATTTCTCCCTTGGGTTAAGCAGGATCAGTCTCTCCAAGAAGTTTTTTTGCCTTTTGGTCTCAGATAAGAATGGTAATTGAAAATAGTTAACCAGCAGGGCTGACCTAGTGCATGCCATTATCTGTCAGCCCAGGTCCTGGTCAAGTATCAAGACCATACAGAACAGGTGTAATTGCTTATCTGTGGGAGGTTCTTTTGCAAGATGCTGGAGAGAAGTGGGGCAGGGGAAAGAAAGCCACCAATCCAAGGCACTTTAGGATTGGTTGGGATCCCCAAGACATTTCCATTCCATGAACAGTCCTGGTTCTGAGTTGCTTTTTAGATCCCAGTCTACACATCAGTAAAATCTGAAAGAGTGCATTTTGATCCTCCCTAATGTTGACATCTCCAGCAGAGAGGCTCCAGTCCTGGTGGAGAGGAAAGAATATGACCGCTTATTCATTCAGTCATTCATTCATTTACCCAAATCTATTTATTGAGTACCTAAATATATGTCAGACCCTGAGCTAGGTAGGAGATGTACAGGTGATGTCCTTTGTGCACTTGGTTTTGAGGATCCAAGTTTGTAACTTTGAACTGATCCCTTTAAATTCAGCAATAAAAATGTGTGGTGGAAGGAGAAAAAAAAAAAAAACATGAACTTTTGAGATGAGAAGACTTGTGTTCATAACTTGGCTTTGCAAATTCTGGCCTTGGGCAAGTAAGTTAGCTCCCTGAGTTTTGATTTCCTCATCTGTAAAGTGGTGTTGTTGTTGTTAGTTGCCATTAAGTCTATTCCAGCCCATGGCAATCCCATGTGTGTCAGAGTAGAACTGTGCTCCATAGAGTTTCCAAAGCTGTGAGCTTTCAGAAGCAGATTGCCAGGTCTTTCTTCTCAGCCACCTTTGGGTGGGTTCGAATGGCCAAACTTTTGGCTAGTAATTGAGTATTTAACCATTTTTGCCACCCAGGGACTCCTGTGTAAAGCAGAAGAATAAAACTCTGCCTGGCTTGTTGTGACCATTAAGACAATACATGGGCTGTGGCTTACAGAAGGTGCTCAATATACATTAAATCCCCTGGGCACATTTCTCCATTATTTGGGGAAACTGATAATACCACCCAATTAATTAGTTATTCTTCCCAGCCTCATGTCATTCAAAAATTTTGTTGGCATTTTATCTATGTCTTCCCGTCAGTCTCTAGTGCCCAACCAAATGTGCATCCTGGAATCACCTGGGGAGCATCTTAAAAATGCAGGTGCCCAGGGCCTGAGCCAGATTCCTGGAGTAAAAATCTCCAGGGGTTGAGTCTGGAGAAGCATAGGATTAAAAAGGTCCCCCGATAATTCTGATATGCACCCTGCTTAAAGAGGCATTGATTTAAGTAATTGGTAATAACATGGTTTACTATGTATCGAAAACTAAAAAATGTGCAGACCCTTTGAGCCATAAATATTCACTTCTAGAAATTGATCCCGTAGAAATAATCATAGTCGAGTGCAATATTTTTTTTACAAGAATGGTTAATACAGAACTCTTTATAAACAGAAGAAGAAGAGAGATAGGAAGAGGAGAAGGAGGACGGGAGTGGGGGGAGGAGAAGAAGGAGGAGAAAAAAACTGCACATCTACAAGATACTGACATATTGGACACATAAAAAAATTAAAAATAAACTGTGCTACCTCTTCCTACACAATACCATGCCGCCCATTAAATAGATCACTCCGTTTTCACAATGGCTAAAAAAGAGTATGTGAGGGGTGATCCCATTTGTTTGGTTTAAAATTTATCTAAGAGACATATACAGCAAAAGTTAGCAACACATTTAACTCAGTGTTAGGATTCTAGATTGTTTTAAGTTTTCTGTTTCTTTATATTTTTAAATTTGTCTACAAAGAGTATAATATAGCACTTTTATAATCAGACAAGCTTTTTAAATGAATATTCTATTTTTCATAGAATGATCTACATTCTATGACAGCTAGATTCATGATGTGATTTGGATCAAAACCTTAGTATACTGCTAGAGACACCTTCTAGGGTAACATTACTCCATTTATTAGCATTCTTTGACCTCTCTCATTTAGTTCTGTTTATTGAGGGCAGGCTGTGGATAATTATTGTGCTAGGTTATTTCACATATATTTTTTAAGATAATCTTCAAGACAATCTTATATGGTACCTACTATTATTACTTTCATTTTACAGATGGGGAAAATGAGACTTAGCTAGATTAAGTAACCTGCCCAAGGTCAAAAGCAAGTAATGGGGAAAACTGGGTGAGAGGTACATAAGCTCTCTCTGTATTATTTCTTAAAACTGCGTGTGAAATTATCTCAAAATAAAAAGTTTAATTACAAAAAAGTAATTGGCAGAGGAGGGATTCACACATAACCCTATATGACTCCAACATCTGTACTTTTTCATTTTTTTTCAGCCCCACCAATGCTAAATTGGCCCCATTTTGCTATCCTTTGGCCTCCATTTCTCTACCTTGCCCACGAAGATAAACAGTGAATTTTTTTCAACTTTGCTAAAGCCCCACTCATTGTCCTCTATGCTGTGACTCTGCTTAAACCACTTGCCCGGTCTGCTAGAAACAATGGAGGGGCAGCCTGCTGGTTTCGGTGCCAGGAAGGAGCAGGGTACGGGAGGTAAGAGTCAATGGGCATTTTGCCTGACTAAGGACTCTGGGATTGGACCCTCAATAGATATGCAAATTGAATTCTGTGTAATTTGTGCTTTTCAATAACCTCAGCATGTGTTGGATGTGTACAAAAAGAACTGTAAAATAAAATTGCGGACAAAGGGGGGAGTCAGAACATAGAAAGGGGAAGAATCAGTTTATTCCATGAGCCAAACAATGGGTCATAATAAATTTGCCAGCCATTAGCTCTTTGGTTGCATGAAACAAAGAGATTAAAATAAAATGAGGAAAAAAGAATCCCAGTTAACTGTTGGGTGGCTGGCCTGCTTCCATTTGGCCAACCAAACAGAGCAGGGGATGGGCCAGGGAGATGTCTGGGGGCATCTGCCACCTCCAAAGGACAGCCCCCACTAGTTTGCAACCCAGGTGTGGGTCGTCCATATATTCATATGCCATTGAGACAATTGTTCCTTAGAAAAAAGTATAATAAAAACATCCAATTGTGTTTTAATTGGTTATCAGTTAATTCCATAGTTATATAAACCTAAGACAAAGGGGGGAAAAGGAGAAATTAAAAGCTAGAAAGTAAAAATACTAGAGATGCAGAAAGAGACTGAAAAGGAATCCAAGAGAAAGAAAAAGAAACTGACATAGAATTATGACAATAATAACCAGAACTACTATTGTCTGTGCTGCCACTACCACCAATGGCACCACCATCACTTTTGAGTATTAACTATGGCCTCAAACCCAAGACCAGGCCTCTCCCGGAAGAGCGCCCTGGCAGCTTTCCACACTCCTTCCAGGAGCCCTGCGCAGATCTCTGTGAAACTGTCTTCTGACACAAGCGTGTCTCAATCATTAAATTTCTCATATTAGTTTTGGGTTATTTTTTAATTTTTTCTCTCCCAATAGACTCCAACATTCTTGACAGCAGTGTCTAGAGTTCAACTATACATGTTAAATCCCAGGCATTTTAGGTATCAGCCAATATTTACAAAATGAATGAATAAGTTTTGAACGAATGAATGAATGCCAGGCACTCTAGTCATCACAATACCCCAGTGAGTTACCTGTCATTAATCTCATTTTACAAATGAGCAAAATAATGCCTAGCAAAACCCAACTCTATCTAACTTTTTACCCCGTGAAATAGCGCCCCTCAAAGAGAAATGGACTTATATCCTGAGAAGCAGAAGGGAACAAAGGTTGGGAGAGACTGAGGAGCAAATGGATAGGGAAAGAGGAAGCAGACAGGAGGAAGAAGGAGGAGGGGGGAGAAATTGGGACAGAGCTAAAAGGGGGTTCTGTTTGGTGCCCTCATAGTAGCAGACAAGGCTTTTCCTTTGTTTAAAATGCATGTAATAAAGTCTGGGGTGAGCATAAGCCATAAATGGATGACATCATATTAGCAAAGAATCAGGAGTTTAAGAGAGACTCCTAAATCCTATTTGGCTCTGACAGCAGGTGGACTGGTGCTGGGGATTTGCAAACTGGCAAGGTCATCGCTGATCGTCCTAATGCAAAGTGAAGGTCAACAAAGATTTGATAAATACACAGAAGTGCTCAGAGATTCTGGTGTCTGTATTCAAAGAGGAAAGTAGTGAGGCAGTTTTGCTTGGGTGAGGCTGGAACAATCTCCCTCTTAAAGACATAAGCCCCATGCACCCCACTTGCCGTAATTTGTGGAGTAATATGATTTTTGACAAATTCATTAAGCAATAAGAAATGACAGACCGTAAATTGCTCCACTGTTAATTTATGTCCACTATATTATTAGGCATCCAGCCAAAGCTTGGTTCTATCTGAGAACTGAGATATAAATTGCTGTTGTGTAACCACAGTCTGGAATACTTTGTGAAGATCAGATGATGATCAAACCATAGAATACTCAACTTCAAAGGAGAATTTAATCCCTTATTCATGCATTAACTTCCACTGAAGGCTTACTTTGGAATAGCCATTGCCTTTGAGGAGAGTGTATCAGGGAGTCAGGAATGCACATAGCTTGCTTCCTATAAAATGCTAAATCCTACAACAAAGGTAAGAAATAATTACTTACAGAACACAGAAAAAGGAGTGATCAGTTTTAGAGCAACAGAGATATAAGGAGGGGATCAGGGAAGGCTCCAGAGAGAAAATGATTTTTGAATTGAGTCTGAAAGCAAAAACAGGTATTCTCAAATGGAGAAGGATGGATGTTCATTTTAAGACAAAACTCATAGAGACTTGAAGGTATGGTGTCTCATGGAGAAGAATCAAAGACAGATTATGCAGCAAGACAGTAAGTGTTGGTCAAACCGTGAGAAGCTTGAACTCCATGCTAAACATTTAGGAGTTTGTTCAATAGCCCCTTCTCTGCATCTCCGTTGTCATTGCCTGGTCTAAGCTATCAATGTCACACTGGGAAGTTGAAGTAACCAAAATTGGCTGACCGGATATATCACTACTTATTAAGAAAGATATAAACCCTGAGGCTGGTACAGTATTCTGATAATCCAGGCAAGAAACAATAATAAAAGAGAACAGTGGTTAAAATGTATTGATCAGCACAGTCAGACTCCCTCCCAGAGAGTTATTCTGCTCAGGCTGGAGCACTAGATTAGCACACAACCACTCAGGACTACTTTTAGTGCAGGGACGGGGGCGGGGGTGGCGGTGCTTTCAAGTCTATTGCCTCATAATACCAAACAGTAAATTCAGATCTCCTCCTTTCTGTCTAAGAATCTAGGAAAAGATGCAGGGAAGACTTGGATTTTGGCTCTCTCTTGGCCTTAGCACCATCTTCTTAGAAACCTTTGAACCATGAGAGCCAAGTGGAGGACAAAGTGTATGTGCAGGCTGAAGCACAAAAGAAAGATGAAGCAAAAGAAGTCCAAGTAAACCACTAGCAAGTGCATCCATGAAGGCCACAGAGCAGGAATATGGAATGACAGAAGCCAGAGATGCTGGTACAAGTTGTTGACTGCATGCTACTGTCTAGAATTTCTCTTTCAGTGGGCTTAGAACTTCCACCACCATCGAATACCTCTGAGAGATCCACCTTGCTCATACCAAATCAGTCCCTTTTGATCCTTTGCCCTGAACCAATGGCATTCTGGACTAGTTCTGGTTCTCAGTTGTGTTTGAGTGCAACATATGCATAATAAATCATCTCTTCTCCTATCTAAACTGAAGAATTAAAAGAAATGGGCTTTGAAAAAAATAAATCTTTCTGCCACCAGTCCTATTCCCTATTTATTCAACGGTGCCCCTTCCACATACACCTAGACTGAATCAGAAGATCCAACTTCATGGACTTGCTTCCACACACACCTAGTCTGAATCAGCAGATCCAACTCCATGGACTTGATTTCTCTTTAAGGTTTCCAATAGGTATATCTAAAGAAAGGGAAAGAAAGAGGACAAAATTGTGGGAACTGCTTCCAGAACTGTTGGAGTAGAATCAAGGAACTTGTACTCTAAAAGGAACCAGGAATTAGGATCACATAACAATGTATGCATAAATTTTTGTACAGGAGACTAACTTGAAATGCAAACATTTAAACTACAACAATAAAAAAAGAAAAGAAAAAGTTCCTATTGGCAATAGCACCAAAAAATAAATAAATACAAGGAACCAGGAGACCTGGGTTTTACTCTTCACTCTCTCACTTACCAGTCCACATCTCCAGAAGTGAAATACATACGAAAACATCTGGTACGTAGTAAGCCCTCAAAAGATGTTTATTGAATCTGAAGTTATAGTCAGCTAGTACTGATCTTGAGAAATAAGCGAAGTTCATATGGAAAATGTTCAATATGTCAGGAAAGCTCCAAATCCAATGATTAAGCTCAGTGAGATCGTCAGCATGATGTGGTCTTTTTTTCAGTACTTTATCCAGTTATTTTCAGCCCCCAGAGACCTTTTATCAGTTCCCAGTCTATACTGATATTGTTCATGCAGTTGGCATGCTTTATTAGTCTTCTTCAGCCTACACACAGTGAGACAGATCCCAGGAGGTGGAGGGAAATTTTGTTTCATGTGAATGTAGCTATGTATGAAATGCATGGATTCCTTGGGGATTCCTGACGTGATTTAGACGTCCTTTGCCTGCCCACTGCAGGAGGCTTTCCAGAAAAGGCACCCTGTCATCTCGCTAACTAATAGGAAGCAGATGAAGTACAGTAGAAAGAACGCCGTTCTTGGTCTCAAGAGGCCTGGCTTCAGAAGCTCAGCTCTGTCAGCTGGGGGACCTTGGGCAAATTAACTTTTCTGAGCCTCAGTTTGCTTATCTAAAATGTGAATAATACCACCTACTACTACTGTGCTTATTCCTTGACTCAAATGATATAACTTGTGTGAACGTAGTTGGTAAATCATAAAGTGCCTACAGTTGCAAGTGAGTGTTATAACTCTGATCATTATTATTTATGGTGATGGAGTTCGTAGGCATTGCTGTCAGTTAAATCTTTCAGTCCTCATGTCTGCATTACCCCTTGGCTTCTGTTTCTATCATTCCGGGTCACAGCGGAGAAATAATTCAAGTCCAGATGGTTCAAATGAGGAGACTTTAATGAAGCCTACCTAGAGAAGTTTAGGGAGAGTTACAGAGAATAGTGAGGTACCAAGAGACTAGCAACAGCTGTAAGCAGTTACTACCCCCTATTGCTGAAGGGACGAAGAGAGAAAATGGTTTATCAGAGCACCAAAAAAAATTTTTTTAAAACCCGTTGCTGTTGAGTCAATTCTGACTAATGGTAGCCCCATGTGTTAAAGAGTAAAACTGCTCCATAGGGTTTTCTTGGCTACAATATTTATGCAAGCCAATTGCCAGGTTTCTTTTTTTACGTGGTAGCACTGGATGTGTTCAAATTGCCAACCTTTAAGTTAGTAGTTGAGTACAAATTGTTTGCGCCAGTACCAGAGCACAAGGAAGACTCAAACTCTGAAAGAGAAGGAGCTACCCAGAGGAAAGTAGCTATTGCTATATATGGGGCACAAAAACAAGGGAGACCTCTCTCCTCCTGCCTACTAATCTCCCATTGACCAAACCCAATCAGAAAGCAACCAGCAAGGAATCCCAAGTGAAAAAATCCATAAAGTCAAACTCACAGATTCAAATCCTTGTGGGCATCTGCTATTTCCTATACTATGGTCTTTATAGTGTTTTGTGCATGATATCTAGGCAGCAGTTAGCTAGTGGTTGTAAGCAGGACTCTGAGCCGTTATAGGTATGTGTTCAAATCCTCGCTCTGGCACTTACTAGCTACGTTACCTTGGGTAAATTGATTTCTCTTCTCAGAGCCTCAGTTTTCACATCTGTAAAAGAGGGCTTATAAAAGTGCCTGTTTCATGGGATAATGTGAGTGATAAATGCAGTAATACCAGAAAAGCACTTTCCAGGGTACTTGCTAAGCAGTCCATAAATATTATTGATGTTACTGTTTTACTTGCTACAAACCCATCTTCTCACCGCTCCCCTCCTTCCCAAACCTCTACACTAGAAAAACCCTTTTCCATGATAAACTCACAGTACTACGTCTTTATCCTGTTTGATGAATTCCACCTTCATGTCCCAAATGAAACCAGAATATCCCTGTAGACTTTTCAAGTTTATTTCTTTTTATTTGGCTCCTTGGCAGCATTTATACTGTTGACCAAGCCTTCTTCCCTCAGCCTCTGTATTGTTGTTACCTCCTGACTTTCATTATGCTTGGATAGACCACATACAAAACTGAATTTGTTTTCTTTCCTGCAAAACATGCTGTTTTCTTCTTATTAATTAGTTAGTGACACTCATATCCTCCAATTCCTTAAACCTGGGTGTCTTACCTCTTTCTTACCCCTTATATCCAATAAACAATGAGGTTCTATACATTAAACCTGTAAAGCATATCTAGAATCTATCTGCTTTTCTCCATCCATATTACCACTGTTTATATAAGCAATCACCATCTCTTGCCAACTTTACTACAAAAACTTCCTAAGAAGGAAGAATATTCTTTGTGGATAGACAAAGACAATAAAAGGGCTCCCTGCCTCTTGTCTTTCCTTCTCTACCCATACTTCACACTTTAGTCAGAATGGTTGTTCTAAAGAAAACATTTTCAAAACATTGTTTATTAACCCCCCTAGGGGCTCTACATTGCCATTGTTAGAAAGTCCACTCCTGTGATTGTTAATGAGACCCTCTATGGCCTAAGAAAGAGCCCTGGTGGTGCCACGGTTAAGCGCTTGGCTGCTAACTTGAAAGGTTGGTGGTTTGAACCCACCAGTGGCTCTACAGAAGAAAAGGCCTGGCAATCTGCTCCTGTAAAGATTATAGCCTGGGAAACCCTGTGCGGCAGTTTTACTCTGTTATTTAGGGTCATGAGTCAGAATTGACTCAACAGCACACAACAACAACAATGTGGCCTAAGAAGCCCTGGTGGCACAATGGTTAAGCACTCTGCTGCTAACTGAAGGGTCAGCAGTTCAAATCCACTAGTAGCTCTGAGGGGAAAAGACCTGGCAATCTGCTCCAGTAAAGATCACAGCCTAGGAGATCCTACGAGGCAGTTTTACTCTGTCCTATAGAGTCGCTATGAGTCAGAATCAACCCAATGGCATACAACAACAACATGGCCTAATCCCTGCTAATGACTCAGCACTCATGTAGAAGCACTTGTTTCTGTCACTCAGGGACAGAGTCCTCAGTAAGCAAGGTAAGTACATGCTTAGGGTATCAACAAAACGGGGGTACCAGTTGTCCAAAGCAAAGATTCATAGATGCCAAGTAGCCAAGACACAAGGAAAAGAGAGCATGTAACAATGATTCAGGAAAGACTTGATTCATTATCCTTATTAGGTATGGAAGTAGACATGTTCAGCAGCTTAATTGTGACAAAATCACTGAAGAATTTTTAAGAGCAAAGAATAGAAAGAAATGGTTTTAATTATAACATGTTAGAGACAAAAGATCTATCTAAAAATGAAATATAATAATTTAGAGTAATCTTTGTTTTCTGATCATTAAATTTTTGTTTATGACATTTTTTCATTTGTTCATTTATGATTATAGCATTTATTATGAAACAAGCATCAAAACTGAAGTATGAGTCATTTAAAGCAAAATTGGTGAAAGTCAATTTTTAGTTGTGGGAGAGCAACAGAATTTTACATTGACTATTGAAACAACAGTTCACTGGCTTATTTTCTTTGTTGTAGAATACGTGGAATATTCTTTTTGTAGAAATGTGGTATGTAGTAAAAATCTTAGTACCTCACATCCACTAAAATATGTATAATCCAGTTCATCTCATTCCACTAAAATGCCATACACCACTTTTGCATTCAATTGCTAATATTATAGTCATATTTAAAAAGAAGTTACATCATGGATATCTAACACTTACACTCATAAACATATATATGTATATATCTAACTCACATATCCCATTTGAAAACGTGAGTAAGCAGAAAATGGGGCACCATAGATTATCAGTGTTTAGGGCCCTCACATGCCTTAATCCAGCCCTGCTCTGACTATTCTACAATCATAAAAAATGACCTGCAAATCACCTAACACTCCAACTTTCTCACTCCTCTGAGTGGTGTACATGCTGGCCAGGATTCTCTACCCCCAATTTTCACTAGGCTAGCTCTCACTCGACCTTTGCATTTCAGCTTAGATGTCGTTTCAACTGCTAATCTTTCCTGACCCTGAAAATCTAATTTATATGGCCCTCCTAAATGTGCCCCCGTTATCTTGAAGTGCTGGTTCTATGAAGTCAGGAATCACATTTGTCTGTGTTTACTTTTTTAACCCTCATGCCTAGTACCTGGAATTTTTGAGTAAGTGAAGATTAAGCACAGCAAGATAGTCTCTGTCTGATCTCCATATTTATAAAGTTATTGCTGTGACTCTGTAATTGTCCCTCAACTAGACGTTGGAGGATCAAGCATGGTCTTGATCTGAAGCCAGTTAAGTTCCAGACACATCTATATGTTACCCGCACCATATAAAACATGTCAATTCACAAAGAACCTCAGGAATTCTGTTCAAGTTCACCAATCAATGTGAAATGAAATGACACATACTTTCAACAAGTTTATTAATATAATAAGACAAATGTAAAGTTGACCTGAGATAAGCAGCAAATGCTAACTTTCAGGAGCATTCTAGAGCATTTTCTCATCTTAGGAAAGCATATCAGACTACTCATTGATAGGTCCACTGTCTTTAAATGCACAAGTTTTTGCAACCAGACCAAGTCATACATATCCATATTTCATCCTGTACAACAGACCTGTACTGAACGTTTTGCTGTGAATACTATAAAAAGGTACCTCATGGTCTTTTGCTTTCCCTAGTTTTCAACTTCTGCTCTAGCTGGGCTTCCTTTTTTCATGAGGGATAATTCTCCTAAATGAATTCTGGTTGCACAGTAAAAACATACCTTTTTAACATTGAAAAGTCTTGGGTTTCAGAGCTAATCTTCACAACTACATTTTCCATACTAGGGACTATAAAATGGATACATGATAGGTTCCAGGTCACTATTCTACAGAGAAAAGACAGATAGTCTATCTCTAAGGCACCATAGAGCATCACACAGAGAGATTATGCCCTAATATAATCTAAAGGAAGTATAGCTGTATTCTAGGTATCACCAGTGATAGGTCATTTAAAGGACCTCCACTTTCTACTTCCAAATCCCAATACGATACACTGTCTTCCTTAAGATAATGAAAAAGAAATAAGCATAGCGATTCCTATACTCAGTGAGTTAACAACTGAACATGCCTGCAATTGTCAAACAGGATCAGATAGTATGTACCATATTTTTATGCAAATAACGAGTGCCTTCTACATTCGTTTGTCAATTGTGCCCTCCCCCACCAAGGTATTTTCATAAGCATACTATGCTATTTTTTTATAGAAACATGTAAAAAAAAATGGCATAGTGGCACTTATGAAAATACCTCACAGGGGAGGGTGCGGTTGGCAAAAAAAGTAGAAGGTGTGTGTTATTTGTGTAAAATACGGTAATTGTTTAAGGGAATAGAGGCATAAGCAACCATTGTATGTTCATGGGAAAGGACAGAAATATATTTATGGAGAAGCAGTGGGAAGTAGAGTTAGACACATAGAGATGGCCCATATTTTGAAAAGAAAAGGTAATATTAAAATTCACGTCATATTTAATGTCCTGCTTTGGGGGGAAGCAGCCTGTCTTAAATTGAAGTTAATTATCTTTTTGTGTAAAAATATATTGCTTGGCTGCAGACACTCATGATAATTATCGAAACTAGAAACTAAGTAAATTAATTTATTTAGTGTTTATTGCTCACTTCCTATAAGTACACATAGTAATAAATTCTATGGATAGATTACCACACTTAATCTTCACAATAACCTGATGTGGTGGGGACAAACATGCTTCTCTTTTTACAATGAAGAAACTCAGGTCAAAAAGATTGACATGTTCTCGAGTCATAGAGTAATTAGGACTCATTGCAGGTCTTCCTGATTCTAGACACAGAACATTTAACTTTCATAGCATTCTATCTCTCATAACACTTCAAAGATGATGGCATTTGGCAGTTTAAGGGTGAGGTTTTATTTCTTAAATTTTAGCTCGGATTCCCTTCTCCCTTTCAGGATTTCTAACTAAAGAAGCTGGGCGCACAGAAAAATCATAGAGAAGAAACTGAGTAAGAGTACTCAATTCAGGGTTTCTCTAACAAGCTAGGGTGAAACAGATGGCTGAGGCTGGTGGGTATAAAAAGGGCTTCCACTTCTTCCTACTGGATCTAAGATGAACAACCTTACATATTCACCAAGATCCCAAGAGAGAAGATGGCCAGCCCATCCACCTGGACCAGGCTCTGGAAGGGTATGATGACCACACAACAGCAGAAAATGCAAGGCATCTAGTAGAGACTGAGTCCTTTGCCTTTATCCAAAAACCAAACGTGTTGCTGTCAAGTCAATTCCAACTCATAGTGACCCTATAGGACAGAGTAGAACCACTCCATAGGGTTTCCAAAGCTGTAATCTTTACAGAAGCAGATTTCCACATCTTTCTCCCATGGAGTGGCTGGCGGGTTCCGTTGACCTTTGGGTTAGCAGCCTAGCACTTACCCACTGTGCCACGAGGGCTCCCATTTTCCTTTAGGGAACCACAGTTCTATGCACCACAGTTACGGGCACATCGGATCAGAAAATTTTCTTCCCATGTACACATAGAGAGGTCTTGGAAGAAGGGGAAAGACAGCCTGATATATTATTTCTACTATAGGCAAGAGTAGAAATATGGGAGAGAAGGCAGGAACCACCCACTCTCCCCATTACATACATACACTCAATAAGGATAAAACCTTACAGTCAAATAGCTTTTGCAGTTCCCTAAACACTTTAACATTGATTATTTCACTTGAGATTCGGAACATCCTTTTGAGGCACAAAGAGGTTAAGTGACTTTCTCAAAATCATACAGCTTGTAAATTATACATTCAGCCTCCCTAATTCTAACCTTCATCCTTCAGAAGTCACAAGGACAATTCTTTTCTCACCACTGAATGTGGGGAGTGAAAAGGTCAGACAGGGAGGAGTGTCCTTATGACAGTTTGGTTAGACTACTTAGACACATCCCACAGCCCAGTATTTCCTCTAAGGCTTATTTGAAATTTTAGATGATTTAAAAAAAAATTACCACACATTTCCCAGTCCTGTCCAAATAATATCCTGCTTAAAATAATACTAACTATAAAGTATTCTAATGGTTTTAATCGTTGAAATCAACTCTTAAGAATAAACAATTATTCATGTGAAGAAAAATGATTTCTTCACGGTTTCTAAGACTGTCTTGTTCATCGCCACTGCTTCATACAGCCCATGTGAGTGGTGACCCCTGGAGACGTTTGGTGCACAATTTGCATGGCTTATAGAGCAATATCTTTCTGCATATCCACACTATACTGCTGCAACCACCACGCAAGTGTTGAATGAATTAATAAAAGAGAGGTATGTTATCCATTCATTCATTTTTCACAAATTTTGAGCACCTACTATGTATAAGTCCAGTGTTAGTTTCTAGGGATGCAACAATGAACATAACACAGTTCTTGCCATGAGAAGCTCATGGTTTAGTAGGGTAGGCAGACAAGTAAGCATATATTTACAATTCAGTATGATGACTGTTATAATAAAGAAAAACATGGTAAGCATTTCTGAGCACTTTTAATAGTAGGACTTAATTCATATGGTTGTTGTGAAGATTAAATGAATTAATGTGTAAGGAACCCTTAGAATAATACCAAGCACATGTGAAATATATGTAGTTGGTACTATTCTAAGTGCTTCTGATATATTAATGTCTTTAGTCCTCATATCAACCATAAGACGTAAGTGCTATTATTAAACCCATTTTATAGACGAAGAAAGAGTCCTAGTGTTCCAGTGATCAAGCGCTCAGCCACTAGAGATCAGTGGTTTGAAATCACTAGCCGCTTCAGGGGAGAAAGAGGTGGCAGTCTGCTTCTGTAGAGATTTACAGCCTTGGAAACGCTTTGGGGCAGTTCTCCTCTGTCGCTATGAGTTGAAATTGACTCAATGGCAACAGATTTGTATTTTTTTTTTTTTTTTTTGGATCAATAAAGAAACTAAGGCATAGAGTTAATAAGCAATCTAACACGGGTCCAGAACATCTTTGTGGTGGAACTTAGCTCTGAACTAGGCAGTGGGATTCCAGGGTACATGGAATCGAATCACCACCCAACACTACTTCTCCTAGGGTAAGCATAAGGCACTGTGAGAGCAAAGAGGGGCACTCTAACACAACCCGGGCCTCGGAGAATGGCAAGCATATCCTGTCTAGGTTAACATAATTGTCTATATTCACATTAATACTAAAGTGGGTTCAACCTCCAGTGCCTCCTCCCCAAAGCAGAGCTGTGCATCAAACAAAAACAATTTTCCATCAGCCTGTCGTATTATTAGTCAGTTAGGCGTTGGAAACTGACAGAGAAGCAGATGTTAGGAATATCGTATAATGATGTGCAGTTGTCAAAAACATCTACTTTCTTAATTAAAAAGAAGAGCATTTCATGTGGGAAATTTCTTACAAAGCCAAGGTTTCCGTTGAGGGGAAGAGGAGCGAGTAAACATGAGAAACCCAAGGAAAGGTACATGGAAGCAGAGGATGAATGTTTAGTCTGTGTCTAATAGTCTGCAAAGAACATATGCAATCTGGGAAGATTCTTGGGGGAATTGCCAATACTAGGCGAGCTCTTTACAGATGTGTATATACACATTACATACTTAGAAAGCATTGGACTGCATTCTCCTAATGTCACCCTTTGGTTTGACCAAGTAGAAAGGCACACAGAAGGGGCAAAACGGACCCATCTTCTGTTAAGCACCTACTATGTGTCAGGTGCTATCTCAGGCCCTTTACACACATTATTTCATTTAGCCCGTTGCTATGATGCTGGAAGCTATGCTACTGGTATTTCAAATAACAGAAGAGTCACCCATGGCGGACAGGTTTCAGCGGAACTTCCAGACTAAGACAGACTGGGAAGAAAGATCTGGTGATCTACTTCGGAAAAAGCCGATGAAAACTCTATGGATTACAACAGAATACTGTCTGATATAGTGATGGAAGACGAACCCCGCTAGGTTGGAAGCCGCTCAAAATACACAGTGGCCTCAACAATAGACTTGAGCATAGCAACAATTGTGAAGATGGCGCAGGAAGAAGGGAACATTTCGTTCTGTTGTACGTGAGGTTGCCATGAGTTGGAGCTGACTCAATGGCAGCTAACAACAACAACACCTTTCATAGGACTGAAAATATAATGGATGCTCAACAAATATTTTTGAATAAACAAATTTTAAAAGAATCCATTAAGATCAAATAAAGCTCTAAATGATTAAGGAAGTAGAGTTATGAAATATGTGATTTATATTATCAATTTTAAAAGAGTGCGAATAAAGGGAGATTCTCCACAATCAAGCGCTAACCTACCGCTTTCATGTTACTGCTCACCACGTCACTGGACAAACAGCCCTGTCCACTCAAGCTAGACAAACTGCTGAGTGTGTGTGTGTGAGTGTGTGTGGGTCAAATATCTTTATTTCAAAGCTTATAAATCCTACCAGAAGAACAGAGTGGCGTTCAAGCACTTTTATACCCTTCTACTGAGGAGCCCTGGTGACGTAGTGGTTAAGCGCTGGGCTGCTGACTGAAAGGTAAGAGGTTCAAATCCACCAGTCGCTCTCCAGGAGAAAAGATGTGGCAGTCTGCTTCTATAAATATCGCAGCCTTGGAAACCCTATGGGACAGTTCTACTCTGTCCTATAGGGTCGCTATGAGTCAGAATTGACTTGAAAGCAACAAGTTTACTAAGGCAGAGACTTCCACAGATGCCTCCAGATAATCCAATCAGTCATCAAAGCAGCAGCTTTAAGATAGTCAACTTCAGTTCTTAGACAAGCCCCTGTTAAGTTAGAAAAAAAGAGCCCTAAAATATAGATTACATCCTCCGAATATCCCGAGGACTGTTTTCTGCCCTTTGATTTATGTGCCTAGACCTGAGTGTCAGAGGCCTGAGAAATCACAGCTGGACGAAAGAGATGGGCCTAGCATGAAAGTCGCATTTCGTTTTATGAAAGAAGCTCAAGCATCAGGATTTGAATGGCTCAGCACCTCTTTAATCAAACCAGGGCTGCTCAGTCCAAGGCTTTGTAAGTGAGCTAATTAGGAATGTGCCAGAGACTTACCTGGTTAATCAAATGATTAATCACTCAGCAGGCTTCATTCCTCTTGTTTCCTGGCTGTCTTTGGCTCCTATGTTTGGTATTGTTGTTTTTTTTTTTTTTTGAAATTAGCATTTTAATAGGTGACAGTCACCACTCAGGGTAAAAAAAAAAAAAAAGGACGTTGTCCCATTTTAACCATTTTTTTACACAAATAACAACAAGACAGAAGGGATTCTTTCCAAGGACTGACTATGGCTTGACCAAGAAATGTTAAACCATTTGTGAGGAAATAAGGTGTTTGGGTAGAAAAAGATTTGAAGCTCTATAGAAGGTTTGAGCCTTCTTTTACATTTACATTTGTGTACAATCCTAGTTGGATAAAATATTTCTGAAAAATCACATGATTGCAAATCAGCTAACTGGATTTCCATGTTTCTTCCTTTTATTTATTATTTTTTTATATTTAAGAAACTTTTAAAGGGACAAGAGGCTTGGCTATTTTGGCAAACTGTAATATTGGGAATAAGAATGCATATTTTATAGTTTTGTTGAGTGTTTGAGTAAGTAAATTTTCCAGATTAATGATATTCTTTTAAGTTTAGATATCCTTTTAAAGAAGGTGCCCTGGTGGCACAGTGTTTAAGTGCTTGCCTGCTGTCATGGATTGAGTTGTGTCCCCCAAATATACCTGTCAGCTTGGCTGGGTCATGATTCCCAGTATTGTATGATTGTGTTATCTGATGTGATTTCCTTATGTGTTGTTGTAAACTCTACCACTATGATGAGATTATATGTGATCTCCTCATGTGTTGTAAATTCTATCACTGTGATGAGGTTATACTGATGAGGTTGACAAGATTACTGTCTTAATGCAATCTCTTTTGAGATATAAAAGAGAGAAGCGAGCAGAGACACATGGGAACATCATACCACCAAGAAAGCAGTGCTGGGAGCAGAGAGTGTCCTTTGGACCTGAGGTTCCTGCTCAGAGCAGCTCCCAAGCCAAGGAAAGACTGATGCATCACAAGGACCTTTCTCCAGAGCTGACAGAGAGAGAAAGCCTTCTCCTGGAGCTGATGCCCTGAATTTGGACTTGTAGCCTACTGGACTGTGAGAGAATAAACTTCTCTTTGTTAAAACCATCCACTTGTGGTATTTCTGTTAGAGCAGCACTAGATGACTAAGACACCTGCTAACCAAAAGGTCAGCAGTTCAAACCCACCAGCTTCTCTGCAGAAGAAAGGTGTGGCAGTCTGCTTCCTTAAAGATTTACAGCCTTGGAAACTATAGCGTCCCTATGAGTTGGAATTCTACTTGACGGCAAAGCGTTTGTTGTGTTTTGTTTGTTTGTTTTAACTTTTAAGGGGCTCAGTTATTTTTTTAAAGATAATGATATAATGGCCCAATTTCAATTCAACATCTTAAAGTAGGTGACACTAATAAAAACATATAAATAGCTAAGAACTATAATGCATTTATCAGTTACTATCAAGTCCCATTATGTTACTTTAATCACCCATGACAACCTGCCCTCCCACCCTGTCCATATGATTCACCCACCCATCCTTTATAGCCCTGTGGATCATTTACCATGTGCCATAGGAAATCATCCTATGATGATTCCAATGGCATTTTAAATAACAAATTATAAATTTATTTACAATAATTCCTTTTTTTCCCCTGTATTTGGACTCCCATGTAAACTATCTTCCATTGCCATCCATATGAAGTTCTTACATGTACTACAGAGAAGGTGATAACATAAATACTTTTCTTCTTTTTAAAGGCCAGTGTAGCTGACTCCTGAAGGTAGGTATGAATGGAGATAAGGGTCAACAAACTTCTATCCTGCAAGGCTGGTGAACCTCAGCTCTTCAAGAAATATCAACATTTCTAGGTGGAATTTTTCAAACTATTCATCTCTTCACACAGCCTGATTTTTGCCATAGTGAGCCACTGTTTCTAATGGAAAAGGGTCAAGCACCTCAAGGCTGGAGTGTAAGAAGAGTGTGTACATGCGTGTGTATGTGTGTGTGTTTGGTTGAAGGGAAATGTTGAAGGTGGAAAACATTACTTTTAAAAAAAAAAAAAACAACTTCTGTGGAGTCCATTCCAACTCATATACTGAAAAGCAAGCAGAAGTTATAAGAAAGGAGTATCTTCATTACTTTAGTGCAAAATGGAAGAAACATGGGAGGCATGATCCAACTAATAGGATCATATTTTATTAGTTATTATTTACTGACCCAGAATGGTTAAATCTTTGAGAAATCTATAATATAGGCAAAAAATTAGTTCTTGAGACAAAAGCTTTGATTATGAAGAAGATTCATAAAATGAAGGGTTCTTTAACAATTGCCTCCAAGTTGAAGGACTCTTCTATAACTGGAAAACAGTCATCAAAACAGAAGGTAAGATGAAGACTTAGTTTTCACCTTATTCCCTGGGAAGTTAGCCCATCCAAACAGACATCCTATGGGAGGAAATGCTGCCACATCCTGGACCAGGCATACCCTGCGGTAAGGAGCAACCCTAGAAATATTTAAAAACCTAGGTAAAATAATCAATTTCTCTTCTTTCAGTTTTACCTACCTCCAATCTGTTATCTACCAGCCTCCAGAATAATCTTTCTAAGGCATAAATCTGATCTCATTGTTCAAGATAAAGTCAAGCTCCCTTAGTCTGGCTATGAGGTTGTTAATCCTTCCCTACTGGCCTCTTCAATCTTGTCTCCATCGTTCTTCTACCCATGTTTTCTGCTTCTGGATCATATTAACCTTAATAACCAAAAATTGTGTGGTAGTTTCTCCTCACTGGACTAACACAGGAGCTTCAGCCACCATCAAGACTTCTCCTCCAAGTTGTTTATGGAGCTCCACAGGGGGAATCACACTTCTGGACAAGTCCACTCTTGCAGGTTTCTGCACCTGGACACTATGTACCACAGCGTTTGCTGCTATTCTACATCACTCAATCAAGCCCTAGACCAAGATTCCATGGCTGTTTTTCCTCTGTTCTGCCAAGCCTCACTTTCAATACCCTGGAGATTTTAACATGCCAAAACTTCAAAGCAATTTTATGGCCAAATGAAGAATACCTCTAGTCCTTTTGTGCTACTTTCCAAGAATGGTGGTACCAAAATGTATACCTCTTACCTCAAAGTTTGCATGGACTTAATTAAACAAAACACCTATTTACATTTGTATGGATAGCTCCCCTGTACTCCGTAAGATTCAGCTTTCAGAAAACCGAAGGCAAACTAGGAGACAAATCCAAATGGCAGACACTGCTATATTCAGAGTAATCTTTCCCTGTGGCCTTTGAAAGTAAAGCTTGTTACTTTTCCAAGGTATTTAATGGATTCCTTCTCACCCGAGGATAAGTTTGGGAATCTGCTATTCCCCTCTCTAAAACCTGAGGCCACACGACTAACTCTCCAGACATGTTCAAATGTGTCTGTTTGGATCCCACAAGTGGAAACATCATGATTTCTTTCACAGGAGGATCCTCAATATCACCAAAAATAGACTTCCATCAGGCCCAAACTTGCACTTTTCCAGACACTCAGACATGCCTAGACTCAGAGGCAGACTTGGTCTATGCTCATGCTAAGACTCGATTACACCTTAATTTATGGATTGGGTGGCAGAAAAAAGTATCAGTGGAAAAGGAATATTTGAGCCAGTTTTGAAGGAAGAGTAAGGTTTATTCAAATGCTGCAGCAAATGATTGATGGAGCGGACACATGAGCGAGAAAACACAACCATTATAGAGGCTAAATATCAAATGAACACATTTTAACCAAATTTTAAGGTGTCCAGAGAAGGAAATACTGACATTGGTTGAGGTAATACTCTATTTTTCTAACTCATAGTAACAAGTCAATAAATATTGTTGAATGAATAAATGGGTCAATGATTCCACTTTTTTTAAGTAAATTAAATTTGGATCTGAATCACTACATACTAGGAGCAGGAAGGATTCAATCTCAGTCATTTTCTATGGAGATTTCCTTTCCTTTCTAGGATGCAGTATCCAAAAAATGAGGGATTGCTACATGGTGTTCACCATTCTTACGGTTTGTCCATTCTTACATGATGCTACTGGCCCAACTGGTCCTCCACCATCTAGCAGGTGATGATGCTTCAGGTGGGCTCAGAGACAGCTCTCACACCAGTCCTCTTCACTCAGTACAGGCACAGTCACAGAGCCTACTGCTGCTCTAAAAGCCTCGGTGTTAGCTCCAGGTCTCCACAATCTTTTCACAGACATCTCCCCCTATTTGGTGCTCCATATAGATAGGTGATGGATCTCTGCCACTCATGGAAACACGAAAATTTCTAACCCCACCCCAGTCATAAAAAAGGGAAGCTCATCTTTTCACTTCTGGGTGGGCTCCTCTATTTCCTTGAGCACTCCAGCACCAGCTTCTCTCCATGAATTTATAAGTCAAATAGAATCATGCTCCCCACCCCACACAGGTGCTTCACAATTTCTGTTTATAACTCTGACACATAAAAACTATTGAAAATTCCTTAGAAAATGAGCCCAAACTCAGATTTGGTTCTTTTTACAGGTTCAAACAAAAAAACCATTTCCATCAAGCGGTTGATTCTTACTCATGGCTACCCTATGTGGTACAGAGTTGTCTTGGCCATAATTTTTATCAGATTATCAGGTCTTTCTTCCACAGTACCACTGGGTGGGTTCAATCTGCCAACCTTTAAGCTAGTAGTCAAGCACAAATCATTTGAGCCATCCAAGGACCTTCAGAAGAGGAAAATACCTCTTGCTCTTTCAAATCTCTTCCAGTAGCAAGAACAAAACCCAAAATAATGTTGCAACATATTATTTTGCCCCACCATCACACTAATTCCCATGATACTGTAGAGAATAATGTCTAAGAAAGAGTTCTGAATTGAGAGTCCTAAGACCCCACCATCCTGGACTCACTTCATCTCACACGGTTCCATTTTTCTTTTGTGTAAAACTTGTCCCATTGACCGCTCAAAATCATTATAGAAAGCAAATGTGAAAAGACATTTTATAACACCATGGGCTGGGCAAAGAGTGATCGTTAGTGCGGACCATGCCAAGAGTCAGAAGAAACCTAGATTAACTGTGCCTGCTCCCCTGTGACTCTGAGAAAAGTTCTCAGAGTTCAGGCGAGCCCTTTGGCTCAGAACTAATGTCCTATCTCTTCATGTGCTACTTGTGCTGCTCTCACTACCATTCCACATAATCCTGGAGGGAGAACGGGCCCTAGCGGTGACACACAAGAAATGCCAAGAAGGAATGTGATCCTGGGGCCATTGCAGGGCAGAAAAGCAGGTCTATCACCCGCGCAATGCTTGCTGTGGGGCCCAAGGCCTGAAAGGGAGCTTTGTTCAGCCACCAGGTGAGCTGCAAGAGGAAGGTGCTTCTCCAACCACTGCCACCAAGACCTGCACAAAGCGCCTATTCAGAGACGCCGTCCTGGCTGTGCCCTCTGATGCTTCATATGACTTACTGGGTTGCCTGTGCAGAGATCATTTCCCTGCCTGCACCTCCCCCCCGAGTGCTGACCCTGTTACTGCACAATGTCACTCTGAGGGCACGGGTAGAATATTACATTCCAGAGAGAAAAGGCAACGCTCAGGCTAAAAAGACCAGGCTGCAGTTGAGGACACTCCCTTTCGCCACAGAGCTCCCTGTGTCCTTGCAGACAATAAGCCTCTGTGCAGTCCCATCTCCTAACGCAAGGACTGCTTACATGTTTTTATCTTTGGAAACTTCAAACTGCTCAGTCCTCAGGAACAGCTGTACAAGGAAGTGTCTGTCTTGGAGGGAAGCAGAGAAGAGGAGGTGAGATTTGTCCCTTCAAAATAACCTCCCAGCCAAGTTTGTTTATTCTCATGGGCAATGCCAGGTCTTTGTCAGTTCATTCTTTCATTCATTCAAACTTCAATAGGTATAGACCACCTACTACGTTCTAGACATTTGCTAAGATGCATAGAAAGAGATGCCTAGCCCTAGCGAGAAAAATTCAATGACTGCCCTGCCTTTAATCGTATGGTGTTCAAGTGTCTGAAAAAGCATATTGTTGACTGATTTTGTGTTGGATATCCTTTTTCCCAAGGAGCCCTCGCGGTGCAGTGGTTAAGCGTTTGGCTGCTAACCTAAAGGACAGTGGTTCGAACCCACCAGCCACTCTGCGGGAAAAAGACGTGGCAGTCTGCTTGCATAAAGGTTTACAGCCTTGGAAACCCTATGGGGCAGTTCTACTCTAACTTACAAGGTCACTTGAACTTGACGGCAAAGAGTTTTTATCCTTTTCCCACTCTACACGGCACTTGACCTTTGATTTTCATTCTTTCCTGGTTCCTGAATCCCTTCTGTTATATCATCATGTGAGAATAAAAGTCAAAATGTTGGGTTTCCCAGGCACACTTGTTTCGATAGGAATGAAAAACGGCATAACCTCTGTGAAGAAGAATTTGGCAAATCCAACAAAACTACATACGCATTTACCCTTAAACCCAGCAATCTCATTTCTAGGAATTTACCCTGAATATACACCTCTAATAATATGAAACTACATATACACAAGGGTTTTCATTGCAGCATCATTTTTATTTGCAAAAATATTGGAAACTACCTAAATGTCCTCACACAGGAGATGGGCTGAATAAAGTATACGTCTATAATACTAACACACAATGGGCTACTGTGCTGGTATAAAAACAGAATGATGGTCTCTATAAGCTGATACAGAGTTAGTTCCAGGAGATATTGTTAAGTGACAAAAGCAAAATCACATATACAGTATGCTAAGTTTTGTGTAAAATAAAAGAGGAAGTAAGAAAACATACATATCTCTGCTTATCTTAACCAAAAAAAATGGAAACAGCAGATGGGGGAACCGGTAGGAAGCGATATGGGAGGAAGTGATATTTGTGTGAGTATAGTTTTGTAACTATTAAGGATGGAAAGGGGAAAAAAATAAACCAGAAAGCAAACCAAAACAAAAGAACCCAATTATATTTCAAATTAATAACGTAATCTCACTGAAGGTAGAAAAAAAGAATAAAGGAGTAACCCAAGTCATATATGAACATTGTATTTAATTATATACCCTCAGTTTTAGGCATGGTAGAGAGGGGAAGAACTACAGATTCTGAACACTTTTTGGATTTTTTTTTTTTTTTTTGTAGTGGTTTAGGTGAAGCAATTCTGAAACTATTTTAGGTGCATTATTTTTGTTGTTAGGTGCCACTGAGGCAGTCTCAAAACAACACTATGTGCAACAGAACAAAACACTGCCTTGTCCTGCGCCATCCTCACAATCGTTGCTATCTTTGAGCCCACTGTTACAGCCACTGTGTCATTTCATCTCCTTGAGGGTCTTCCTCTTTTTCACTGACCCTCTACTCTACCAAGCATAACGTCCTTCTCCAAGGATTGGTCCCTCCAATAACATGTCCATACTCACTTCTAAGGAGCATTCTGGCTGTACTTCTTCCAAGACAGATTTGTTCATTTTTCTGGCAATCCATAGTATATTCAATATTCTTCACTATAATTCAAATGCATCAATTCTTCTCTGGTCTTCCTTATTCATTCATCGTCCAGCTTTCGCGTGCATATGAGGCCATTGAAAATACCATGGTTTGGTCAGGCATACCTTAGTCCTTAAAGTGACATCTTAGCTTTTCAACACTTTAAAGAGGTCTTTTGTGGCAGATTTGCCCAATGCAATGTGTCTTTTGATTTCTTGACTGCTGCTTCCATGGGTGTTGATGGTGGATCCAAGTAAAATGAAATCCTTGACAACTTCAATCTTTTCCCCATTTATCATGATGTTGCTTATTGGTCCACTTGTGAGGATTTTTGTTTTCTTTATGTTGAGGTGTAATCCATACTGAAGGCTGTGGTCTTTGATCTT
>NW_004443939.1:6770870-6790169 GCF_000243295.1 Trichechus manatus latirostris
CTTATTGGTCCACTTGTGAGGATTTTTGTTTTCTTTATGTTGAGGTGTAATCCATACTGAAGGCTGTGGTCTTTGATCTTCATCAGTAAGTGTTTCAAGTCTTCTTTGCTTTCAGCAAGCAAGGCCGTGTCGTCTGCATTATAGGTGCATTACAGGAGTGAGCAAATAGATGTCTGATGTTGATGACAGTCAGAGTTTTTACTGTGAAAGGAATGTTTAAATACGGACTGTGGGAAGGAAAGAAAGAATCCTGCTGAGGTGGATTGGAATTACAGCTTATTGGTATGGATTCATGATTTCTAATATATATTTGTATGTGTATGCATTTCTTTCCTAGCTCTGCCTTCTGAAAAGATCTAGAAACAAAGATATCCCAACACCAACGAGTGTATTTAGCTCCCAAATTATGGTCTCTGATGCCATTGTCCACTGAAAGAAACTAGGGTTCCCCAGAGAAATGACTGGTTACAGGGCTGTGGCAAAATGTGTATAATATATACCTGGGAAATTCTGTGCCATAAAATAAGGAAGTGCTCAAGAAAATAATGATGAACATGGTGCAAGGACATAGGAGCCAGCTTTAAGAAGCTCCCACTGGCCTAATCTGACATTTTTGAGCACTCACTTAGTTAAAGGCAGTAACTAATTATAGGCCATTAAAAATAGGAATTCATGAATTTATTTTTAATGATAGATATAGATAGATGATGGATGATAAATAGATAATGGGGGGAGAAGAGAAAGCTGTTTTTCTTGTTAGTAAAATGCTGTTACTGGGGTTGGAAAGATCATCATTCTGTAACCATCATAATGAAAATCAGTTCAAATAATGAATCATTAATGGATGTTCATCTATGGGGAAATTTTGATAACAAACAGTATAACTGCATGGTCTTAAGATGTCGCCCCACATTTCGCTTGTTAGGAAGAGAAAGATAGAAAATAGTAACTATACAGTGGAGAAATTGTACATTACCTTGACTGGGTGATCAAAATTAACATCACCAGTGAGGGACAAGTGGACACCATGTACCTCCAAAAGTGATGCACTGAGAAGGACACTACATCACTTATGGAGGTGTCATGTGATGAATTACTTAGTATGGCCTTTCTCCCCATGGTCTTATAACTCCCACCCAGGTTACTGGGCGGGGCTGTACAAATTACAAATAAGATCATTGTGGCCCACCAAGGGGATTGGTCAGTTTTGCCTTAAAAGAGAGCCAGTTCCAGAGCAGAAGGAAGAACCCACTGCCACCAAGGAAGGAGAGACCAGCAGGAAAGACCTAGCAGCAGGATATGGTGCGACGGGCTTCCTGGCCCATGGAAAGAGGGAGCTGAGTGCCTTTGGGCAGAGACTGAGGGCCAGGGAGAGGCGTGCCTATGAGCATGCCTGGGAAGAAGTTATCCTGATGGAAGAACTGTATCCTGAGTGTTCCTGAGCCTGAATTGTAACTGTTTCTTCTCTAATAAACCCCATAATTGTGAGTATGGTCTGTGAATTCTGTGTGGCCATTGCAATGAATTATCAAACCCAGTAGAGAATGCTGTGGGAGGGACGGTTGGTGTCAGAATTGGTAAAGATGGCAGAGAGAGGAGACACATTTGACCTGTGCCTCAGAGGAATCAGCCTTGAGCTGTTGATCTTGATTTTCCTTCCCCCTTGTGAGGCTGGAGGGGTTAGATACCGCCCCCACACCTTTTTTCCAGGATTCTAGCCTGGAATGCATAACTTGAATCTAATTATGTGAAAATATCAGCCATATCCCAAATTTTCCAGTTTGCCATAAGTTAATTCCAACTGTACTTTCTATTTTAAAAGGGGGTTGTATTCTTTAAAAATATCAATATATAAATGGCAAAGAAAGCCTATGCAAATGTTCTAGGTTAAAAGAGATAGAAGAGACATGGCAACTAACTGCAATACCTAACCCTTGCAATGAAGATTAAAAAAAAAATACTATAAAAAAGGATACTATTGGGGACCATACTATGGTGGGGCATTTCAATCAATTGACATAATATAGTTCATAAAGTTTATATTCTACATCCTAGTTTGGTGAATAGTGTCTAGGATCTTAAAAACTTGCAAGCAGCCATCTAAGATACAACTATTGATCTCTACTCATCCAGAGCAAAAGAGAAAGAAGGACAGCGAAGACTCAAAGAAGAAACTAGCCTACAGGACTAATAGTCTACACAAACCACAGCCTCATCTGCCCTGAGACCAGAAGAACTAGATGGTATTGACTGTTCTGAACAGGGCACAGTAGATGGTTCCTAAGAGAATGGGAGAAAAATGTGAAACAGAACCTCAAATTCTTAAAAAAAAAAAAAAAGACTTAATGGCCTGTTTAAGACTGGAGGACACCCCAAGACTATTGCCCTAAGATACTCTTTAAACCTTGAACAGAAACTAGCCCCTGAGTTCACCTTTTAGCTAAGTAACAGATTGGCTCACAAAATAAAGAATATCACCTATGAATACTGTGATCCTTTAAGAAATCATCTATATGAGACCAAATGGTCAACAATTACTTTAAAACAAAGAAGAGAATGTGTGAGGGCAGGGAAACTGAGTTAATGGAAACAGACCAACCATAACAGAAATAATAAGAATGTTCATGCTATTAAAGAATATGACCAATGTCACTGAAAAATTTGTGTAGAAATTGTTAGATGGGGGCCTAAACTGCTGTGTAAACCTTCATGGAAAACATAACAAAATATTATTTAAAAAAGAGGGGATACTATTGACAGAATAAGGGTAGTAGATTATATCAGAGTATTATTATCAATGTTTACAGAAGTTGATAACTGCATTGTGGTTATTCAAGAGAATATCATTATTCTTAGATGATAGGCATTAATATTTAGGGGAAAGGCCATAATATATGTAATTTACTCTCAAATGAGTCACAAAAAAAATGTTGTGGGGAAAGAGAACGTAAATGATGAAGCAAATGGGGCATAATGTTAACTATAGGAGAAACTGGATAAAGGTATTTGATAGTTCCTTGTACCATTCTTATTCTTGTGATTTTTCTTTCATTTTTTTTTTCCGATTTTTAAAAGTTTTTTAAATGTTTGGTTTTCAGTGATTACATTTCAAAAGAGAAATGTGAACCTGATTGCCTCAGACTATCCTGCTGCTCCAGTGAATTTCAACACTTCTGAATACAGCAGCTTCTCTGCCCACTCATGTGTCCTTCCCAATGCCATCCTTCTCTCGAGATTCTGATAGGATGGGATGCAACAGGATGGGATACACTCTTCATTACAGTGGGCAGAGGGCAATGGAAAGGAAGTTAAATGGTGTCCTTGATCAGCCTAGGGGAGTTTGGTCCTTGAGTTACCATAGGTTATTTAGAATACGGGTAGCTACCATATTAAGTGCCAGGACTCCACCAAGAACTCCGCACATATTATCTCATGTAACCCTCTCAACAACTTTGAGAGGGAAGCAATAATGTTCTTGTTTAACAGAAGGAAACTGAGATATAGAGGACTTAACTTGCAAGAAGTGACACAGCCGTGACTGGAATCCAGATTGTCTGGTTCCAAAGTCTGTGCTCTTCATTTTTATGATGTAATACCTCCCCTAAAGGTAGAAAGATCAGGCCCTTCTAGCAAATCTTACTCAATCTCGAGCTCTCAGTTCAGATGATTGGTCCTCTATGAAGGCTTCTTTGAATCCCAGGAAGGCGTTGGTGCTGCTTTTCCTATTCTCCCATCTCACTTTGTACACACCACTAAAAAAAAATAATAATAATAATACTGTATTATCATTGTTTTTGAATATCTGCTGTTTTACTTTCTGGACTTTGATTTCCTTAAGAGCAGAGATTTTGTCTTTTCCTCTTTGGATCCCTAGCACCTATCACAGTATCTAGTCCGCAGCAGGCATTCTTTAAATGCTGTTCACGTTATATTGGGTTTTGATAAGCAACTACTGAGCTCTTAAAACAGCTCTTTGGTGATTCCTTTTTATACATATGGAAACCAAGGCTCAAACTTGGGCCTTGAGTCAATGGCTTGACAAGATTTCCTGCAAAAGCTAATATAGTAGTTTCCTAGGGCTGCTATAACAAAATATCACAAATTGGGCAACTTACAAGAACAGAAATTTATTGTTTCACAGTTCCGGAGGCTAGGGGCCTGAACTCAGGATATCAGCTGTGTTGATTCCTTCTGAGGCCTCTGAGAGAGAAACTGTTCCATGCCTCTCTCATGGTCTCTGGTTGCTCCAGCCCTTCCTTGACTTGCAGCTGCAGCATCACATGGTATCCTTCCTCTGCCCCCCGTAGCTACGTATCTTCTCTTTTATAGGAACATCAGTGATACAGAATTAGGACCCAGCCTACTCCAGTATGACCTTCCATTAACCTAACTGATTAACACCTCCAGAGACCTTATTTCCAAACAGTGTCACATTAACAGGTACAGGGATTCAACATTTTTTTTGGAGGGGAGAGAGAAACACAATTCAATCCCTAACAGCTGATATGATCTTAAATCTTATTAATGGCAGAATCATATGGAGAAAGTAGAAATGTATGGCTTGACCTACTACACCTAATCAGGCCAAGGCCAGAAACTTAAACTGAGTTCCACTTCCATATTAAGGTAGATGTAGACAAACTGTATGGAGCCTGGGAGATGGATAAGAGCAGATGGCACTCCAGCCAATGCTGTATAAGTGGTGACCAAAGAGACTAGGATTAATGGCATCTCAGGGGAGCCATGATGGCTATTTTCAAACACCTTAATGCATCTGACTTTTCTAGTTGAGCACCAAATGATGAACTTCAGCTAATGGATAGATATCAATGGAAAAATGATTTGGGTTCAGTATAGTAAAGAATATTCTTTTATGTAGCTGTCCAGAGATGGAGTGATCTGCTTTAGATAACAGTGAGCTCTCTGTCACTGAAAGTATGCAAGCGACTAATGGAAGACCTCGTGTTAAGAATATTTCAGAGTGGATTTCAGCACCAACTGATGAAGAGAGTGGGCTAGATTCATGGCTTCTAAATGCTAGTCCTTGTACCAATATCAAGCTACTTCTGGTTCCCAACAAAATAAACATAACTAATGGCAAAGTTGTGAGTTTTTCACAAAGCTGAATTACTTCAATTTAAAGGATTGTCTTTTATTTAAAAATTATGCTTTTAGGTGTTCAAATTTCCTTTTTTTAAATAAAATGAGGGTGGTAGGTAATTATTTAGTGCCTTTATAAAAAATAGTATGACAGCTCTGTGTTGGTTTCCAAAATGTCTTATGAAATTATAGTGACCTATGAAATTTAAAAGCCTATCAGCTAATGGACCAGACAACCTCTGCAGTTCCTTCCAATGCCAAAAGTAGATGGCTTTACATGCCACAGACTCTGAATCTCAAATTTCACAAGCCAGGCCCAGCAGAAATTTGCTGGCTTTGAAGTCAGACACGCCTGCCTTCACACCATAGTTCAGCTAATTATTAGCCAAGGGACTTTGAGCAAGTTGTTTAATATCTGTGAACTTCAGTTTTTTCCATCTATAAAATAAGGATAATGATAAAATCCTGCACTACAGTACCATGGACTTTGGAGTTCAAAACACCTAGACTTGCGTGGTAGATAATCAAAATGGCCACAATTCTTTGCAACTTCTTCCACTAAGAGGTGAATGGACTTCTCCACCCTTCAAATCTGAACTGGCTGGGTGTTGCTTTGGCCAAAAGAATGTAGCAGAAGCAACATTCTGAGCCTTGCTCTCTAGAGTCTTTGCTCTCATTTGCCCTCGCTCTTGGAACACTTCTGATCTGTCATGTGAACAAACTCAGGTTACCCTGCTAACTGGTGAAGCCCACTCACTCCCACTGCTCCAGCTGATAGCTGAGAAAGACTGCTGAGAGGCCACTCAAAACCAGCAAGCCTCCGTCAGCCCTGGTCCAGGTGACCACAGATGTAGGAGAAAGCCCAGTTGATATTACCCAAGCCTGATTATCATCAGAACAACCCAGCTGACCCTTAGACTCATGAATAATAGGTTTCAGGGTGATGTGTTACTCAGTAAAAGCTAACTGCTACAGGTTTCTTCTCAGAATTTATGTTTTCTGGTTAAGTGGTCTTGGGCAAGTTATTTACAGTACTTTAGCTTCAATGCTCGTATGTGTAAAATAGATGAATAACTCCTACTTCATAAGTTTATTGTGAGAACTAAGTAACATAATATAATTAAAATACTTGGCACACAGCATCTAGGAGATATTAAGTACTCAATTAGTGATAGCTTTAAGTATCAGGACTAGTAGTGGTAATAATAGTAGAGGTAGCAATACTTCCTCCCCATCCTACCCTCCACATTGATTCCAGTCCCAAGAAGTTTCAAGTACAGGTTGCTTGTTTGAAGTAGCTATTTATTCTGTGCCTAATAAGATGTCTTATTTGTTGTTGTTGTTAGGTGCCATGCAACCCCATGTACAACAGAAAAAATCACTGTTTGGTCCTGTGCCATCGTCACAATTATTGTTATGCTTGATCCCATTGTTGCAGCCACTGTGTCAATCCATCTCGTTGAGGGTTTTCCTCTTTTTCACTGACCCTCTACTTTACCACACATGCTATCCTTCTCCAGGGACTGGTCCCTCCTGATAACATGTCCAAAGTATTTGAGACATAGTCTCACCATCCTTGCTTCTAAGGATCATTCTGCTGTCCATCTTCCAAGACAGAATTATTCATTCTTTTGGTAGTCCATGGTGTATTCAATATCCTTCACCAACACCATAATTCAGAGGTGTCAATTCTTCTTTGGTCTTCCTTATTCGTTGTCCAGCTTTCACATGCATATGAGGTGATTAAAAACACCATGGCTTGGGTCTAAGATGTCTTAGGCGACATTTAATCAGACACGGTTTCACTGAAGTATATTCCTGATTCAGTGTCTGAACTATTTAGTAATACAAGGTAGGTTCTAGGGTAGCCCAAAATATAGAGAGTTGACAGCATAGCTGTTTCCAAGTCAAATAGCACGAGGAGGGTGGAAATGGGATGGACTCATTTTGAGGGGTCATTAAGCACCAGGCATTCTCCTACAAACTTTACATGTGTTATTCACAACAATCTGGGATCCAGCTTTTTTTTTATTTCTATTTACTGATGAGGAAATTGAAGCCAAGATTGTTCAGTGGCTCTCCCATGATCATACAGTCTATTAGAAACAGAGCCAGTATTGCACACAGGTTAGGTGAGTCCAGAGTGCTTGATCTTTTCTCTAAAGACTTGCTGTCTTTCTTAGAGATCATCTAATAGGTATCTTTGACAGCAGCCTCCTTTCACCCCCACTTCTACTGCCTTCCCAGTGAGTCAGGTAGCACGTCACCATCACCTCTCAACCGCATGCTTACAGTCGCCTTAACAGCAGCCTTTTGTCTCACTGCTCTAGGCTCACCCTATGGCAACAGCTTCCACTCACTACCAGAGTGACCTCCATGACATACAAAGCCGATTATATAAAATTTCTGCTTTTCAAAGTTATTCCTCATCTTTCCTTCACCTCCACAATAAAATCAAAGCTCTTCTATGAGCATGCAAGGCTCTAGCTACTTCCTCAGCCATAGATTCCAACTCTCCTCATTCTGAGCCCTGTTAAGCTTCTTCTAGTTCTCACAGTCCACCATGCTTTTCCTTGTTGCCACTTGCATTCTGTCATTCTCTGGTTGTACTCTCTCTAATGGTTTAAATTCCTAACAAACTCTCACTTGAACTTCAAGTCTTCCTTCAAATGCCAAATCCTTTGTAAAGTCTTCCCTGGCTCCCCTGAGATTAGATGTTCTCCCACCATCCCTTCTCTCATCCAGTTAAATCAATACTCTTACTATAACTGTCCCATCCATCTTCCCTATTTAGAATCACAGAGCAGGCTATCACACAAAATCAGTTCATTTATGATAAAAAAAAAAAAAAAAAAAGATTTGTATTTGGACCATGCTAATAAAAGGATTTTTATCATTACCTCTGCTGTTCAGTTTAGTGGACAAGAGATCGAGGCAGAAACCAAGTTAGATGTCACTAATTAGTTATGAGACTTTAAACCAGTCAGGATCACAGAGGTGGAAGGGAACAAGTGTCTGGTAAACATCTCATTTTTAAATACAGTAAAGAACTGCTCAAAGCAAGCAGCTATATTCTAAGCTGAGGAAACATTTGACTAAACAAAAAAGAGAGAGATGACAAGGAAAACCCTAATGGAATAAGTAGAAAAACCTGCAGAAAGGCTTAGAGAAATCATTTACTTCAATTTTCAGGGCACCAAGGACAGAATGCATTTTCCTTGTGAGAAGGAAAGAGGAAATTTTGTGAGAAACAAGATCTTTCCAGAGCAGGTGCTAAAGAAATTAAATGTCACTGAAGATGGACCAAGGCCAGAATTACCGTGCACGTGGTAAAGAAGGAAAAGGTATCTGGCGGGGCCAAGAGCATAGAGGGAAGGAGAGAGTCTGAGTGGCCTGGGGAAGGCAAAGGGAGCCAGCTGGTGCAGCCCATGCTGGCGGCCAGCAAAAGGTCTGTCCTCTCCAGACATCAGGTAGGTTCCAAAGAACACCCAGCCTCTGGAGATGTGGGCCGTTCTTAAGTTACTCTGTAAAACAAATAGTAAGGACAATTTAATTACCTGCCCTTCGAGTATTAAGATGAGAACATTCTCAAGCATGTTAAAACTCAAAGAAAACAACAGCTCTGAGCCTTTCTTAAAGAAGGTATTTTCAAGAAATATTTTGTACTTGTTTACTGTGGTAAATATATATGCAACAAAACATTTGCCATTTCAATATTCTTCACATGTACAACTCAGTGACATTAATTATGTTTATCATGTTGTTCAACCATCACCATTACAGCAAAGCAATGAGGCTACAAAATAAAAGAACCCTCCAGTGGAAAACCCTTGGTAAAAAGACTGTAATGAGAACAGAATTCGAATGTGGAATTAGGATTAAACAACTGTGAGAATTACAGCTACAGAATAGAATAAATAGTATGAGTTCCAACAATGTAAAAACATTTCACTAAGAAAAAAATTGGATGTGTGAGGAGGGGATGTGGAGACATAGATGACCTAATATTCTCATATTTCAAAAGAGGCACTAATAGATAGTGCCCAACTTGAAACATATCGTTTAAAAACATTGTTACTTCATCCTCTTAATATATTTTATAATATTTTTTCTTAATTTTGAGGTACATTGTAAGAATTAATATCTCTTACTGTGAAGAAACTATCTTAGGTTCAGCAATTCCTTTTGTTTTTTCTTCCTTCTATTCAAGAAAAAATAAATACGATGTTTTTATTGAAAAAGTGCATGCAAAAAAGAATCCCATTTTAAAAAATTATTTGTTACTTGTAAGTTTTATCTCTGTGTTTCCATGGAGAGGCATACAAAACAATACCCTCTAAAGCTTGCAATGGTAATTTCTTCTACGAACTCTTCTGCTAACTAAAAGATTGACAGTTCAAGTCTACCTAGAAGCATCTCAGAAGAAAGGCCTGGCAATCCACGTCCAAAAGATCAGCCATTGAAGACCCTGTGGAGCACAGTTCTACTATAACACACATGAGGTCACTACGAGTCAGTATCAATTCGACAGTAACTGGTTTGGTTTTGTTTTTATGAACTTTTCTCTATTGCTTGATTTTTTTTACTTAGAATGTATACTTAGTAGACTTATAAAAAAATAAAAATATTATTCTGGAGGGAAAAAAGATATCATTCCATAACACTCACCCCAGCTCTCATGCCTACTCTGGTTGGTTGGTAGTGGCTGCCTGGAGAGTCAGATTCAGAAGGATTTTGTGGCTATATCACTGTTTCACAAGAAATAATGCTCTGACTGATGAGCAAATTTACTGTGGTTCCCAAGAAGCAGTGATGCCACCCAGGGTACGGAATCACCATTCCAACAGTCTGATAAAAATAGGAATGACATTTGTGTATAACAATTAGAAAAGTCAAATAAAAGACAGATGTTTATGTCATTCACTCAATAAAAGTTTACTAAGCATAGACTTACATATGCTAGATAGTTTATATGCAGCTCGAGAGTACAATTTATGGGCAACCATAAAAAGAGACAAATAATAATTGTATTATACTAGTCTCTCTACTTAGTGTATATTTGAAATTTCCATCATAAAATATTTAAAAAATAAAAAATGGGAATGGAATTAATGTAGAAGCCTCTGTCACTTTAAGAATAAGTAGTATTCATACACAGATACATCAACTACATGAAAAAATGCTCATTCATCTCATTGAGAGATGCTTTTCAATAAAATTCTAATTTTATCTTTAATACTTCTCAGCATTCATAATGTATTTAGATTATTTTGATCAAATGGGAACTCATAATAATTGTAGTGATAACTCAATCCAGCAGAAAATATATATATGTATATAAACCTAGATCCTCATGGTGACAAGATTTTTTTAATTATTTAATTGTTTTCAAATGATAAAAAGATAAATAGGGAAAGAGTACATTTAAATGATTTCATCCTTTCTTCCCTCTCCAAATGCTTACTGAGCCAAATGTGGACGGGTTCTGTGCTGGTTGCTGGGTTATAAAGATGGATATGACAGTGCTGTTGTCTAGGAAAGGAAGCATACAGCCTAAGAAAACAAGACTGGTTACTGGTCATGTAATCAGTAACCAGTTGCCATCAAGTGGACTCTTGACTCATGATGACTCCATGTGTGTCAGAGTAAAACTGTGCTCCCTGGGGTTTTCTGTGGCTGATTTTTCCGATGTGGATTGCCAGGAATTTCTTTTGAGATGCCTCTGGGTAGACTTAAACCTCCAACCTTTCAGTTAGTAGCCAAGCACATTAACCATTTGCACCACACGTAGGTAGAAGGAAAACCAGGAGAGAATGGACCCTTGGAAGCTGAGGCAGGAAGAAGTTTCAAAGCGTGGCTGGTCAGTTCTATGCCCAAAGAAAAAAGTAGAGTGAATATTGAGAGCAAAGTTAAGAAGTCACCAATATTTCAATAGAACAGTAAGCAAAATTCTTTTTTTCCAGTATCTATGATTGACTAGCAAAGGGCTATGATTAAGTTACGCGTTTGTATTCACAGCTCCTGGAGTAAGGACGCTTAAAGGGGGACTTCTAAACCCTCCTAAATATCCACAGCTAGAAAATCAAATGTTCAAGACAGATGTGGAGAACTTCTGGCGGGGAAACCCGGAGCCAGAGAGGAGGGCTAGCTCAGTGGCCAACACCAGTTGTAAGCACGCTTCCAGTAAATTTATCTGGTCCAAATTTCCTGGGATCCAGGATGAAAGGAGGCTTTAGGGCTGCCTAACAACGCTATGTTTATGCAACAGTCCCGAGGACATGGAGGGAAGGAGAGGAAAAAAAATAAAAACCTGTTTCAGGACAGGCTGCCAGAGAGCAAGAGCAGCCCAAATGATGGGGGAGCCCCAGCCTGGGAGCAGGCTGCCAAGGCTGGATCTGGCCATGTGATACCCAGGTTCCACAGGCTGCATGCTGACATGGGAAACAGGCCTGGTGGGTCCCAGATTTCCCCAGCTTCCCCCACTAATCACAGTTCGCCACGGCTTCTCCATTGTTTTCACAGCTGTTCAGCTGCTCCTGCTCAGAAAGGGAACAGACAGGCAGACTTCAAATCATGGAACATAGAATAATATTCTGGCCACAGAGAGAGTGAACAGATAGGTTTTTATTTGGGTGGGGGGGGGGGACAGTGGAGGGTGGCAGGGAGACCAGAAAGATACAAAACTCTTAATCTCTTTATTAACTGATCAAATGTGTGGTTTACTTAAAAGAGAAAAGAGACAGTATTCAGAATTAAAATTTTCTCCTAGCCCCAAAGTTTTTTTTAGGATTGTGTTTTTCTAACTTAAGATCATATTTGCCCATGAAAATAACACTGGAAATCGTAGCCATTTGCCCAGGACAGACCACAAAAGTCTATTTAATCCCTAATGTATTCAGTTTACTTACCAACCTGAGAAATTAGGACCTGGATCAGGGAGCAAAAAGGAGAAAATATATGAATAATAGTATAAATAACATAACTAACATTTATAGATTGCTCACTATGTGCTCAGTATAATTATATAGATACATATATATATATGGACAGACTACCCAATGAGCAAGGTAAATACGTGCTTAGGGCATCAACAAAACAGGGGCACCAGTTGTCCGACCACCACGTGTTTGTCAGTTTGTCATACTGTGGTGGCTTGAGTGTTGCTGTGATACTGGAAGCTTTGCCACCAGCATTTCAAATACCAGCAGGGTCACCCTTGGTGAGCAGGTTTCAGCTGAGCTTCCAGATTAAGAAAGACTAGGAAGAAGGACCTGGCAGTTTACCTCTAGAAAAAATTGGCCAGTGAAAACATTAGGAGTAACAGCGGGACATCGTCTGATATACTGCTGGAAGATGGGCCTTTCATGTTGAAAGTCACTCAAAATACGACTAAGGAAGAGCTACCTCCTCAAGGTAAAGTCAAACTTAATGACGTGGATGGAGTCAAGCTTTCAGGACCTTCATTTGCTGATGTGGCATGACTAAAAATGAGAAGAAATAGCTGCAAACGTCCATTAATAATTGGAACATGGAAGGTACGAAGTAAGAATCTAGGAAAATTGGAAATCATCAGACATGAAATGGAATGCATAAACATCAATATCCTAGGCATTAGTGAGCTGAAATGGACTGTTATTGGCCATTTTGAATCAGACAATCGTATGGTCTACTATGCCAGGAATGACAACTTGAAGAAGAATGGCATCATGTTCATCATCAAAAAGAATATTTCAAGATCTATCGTGAAGTACAAGGCTATCAGTGATAGGATAATATTCACATGCCTACAAGGAAGATCAGTTAAGACGACTGTTATTCAAATTTACAAACCAATCACTAAGGCCAAAGGTGAAGAACTTGAAGATTTTTACCAACTTCTGCAATCTGAAATTGACCAAAGATGCAATCAAGATGCATTGATAATTACTGGCGATTGGAATACGAAAGATGGAAACAAAGAAGAAGGATCGGTAGTTGGAAAATATGGCGTTGGTGATAGAAACGATGCTGGAGATTGCTTGATAGAATTTTGCAAGACCAACAACTTCTTCATTGCAAATACCTTTTTTCAACAACATAAAAGTTGACTATACACATGGACGTTGCCAGATGGAGTACACAGGAATCAAATCGACTACATCTATGGAAAGAGATGATGGAAAAGCTCAATATTATTAGTCAGAAAAAGGCCAGGGGCTGACTATGGAACAGACCATCGATTGCTCATATGTAAGTTCAAGTTCAAGATGAAGAAAATTAGAACAAGTCCAACAACATCCAAAGTAGGATCTTGAGCTTGTCCCACCTGAATTTACAGACCATCTTAAGAATAGATTGGATGCATTGAACACTAATGACCAAAGGCCAGACGAGTTGTGGAATGACATCAAGGATGTCATACACAAGGAAAGCAAGAGGTCATTAAAACGACAGGAAAGAAAGAAAAGACCAAAATGGATGTCAGAAGAGATTCTGAAACTTGCTCTTGAACATCGAGTAGCTAAAGCAAATGGAAGAAATGATGAAGTAAAAGAGCTGAACAGAAGATTTCAAAAGGCAGCTTGAGAAGAAAAGTAAAATATTATAATGAAATGTGAAAAGACCTGGAGATAGAAAACCAAAAGCAAAGAACATGCTAAGCATTTCTCAAGCTGAAAGAACTGAAGAAAAATTCAAGCCTTGAGTTGCAATACTGAAGGATTCTATGGGGAAAATATTAAACGACACAGAAAGCATCAAAAGAAGATGGAAGGAATACACAGAGTCATTGTAACAAAAAGAACTGGTGGATGTTCAGCATTTCAGGAGGTAGCAAGTGATCAAGAACCAATGATACTGAAGGAAGAAGTCAAAGCTGCACTGAAGGCACTGGCTAAAAACAAGGCTCCAGGAATTGACAGAATATCCATTGAAATGTTTCAACAAACAGATGCAGTGCTGGAAGCGCTCACTTGTCTATGCCAAGAAATTTGGAAGACAGCTACCTGGCCAACTGACTGGAAGAGATCCATGTTTGTACCCATCCCAAAGAAAGGTGATCTACCAAAATGTGGAAATTATCACGCAATATCATTAATATCACACACAAGTAAAGTTTTTCTGAAGATAATTCAAAAGCGGTTGCAGTAGTATATCAACAGGGAACAAATTCAGAAGAGAACTGGGAACAAGGGATATCATTGCTGATGTCAGATGGATCCTGGCTGAAAGCAGAGAATACCAGAAAGATGTTTACCTGTGTTTTATTGACTGTGCAAAGGCATTCGACTATGTGGATCATAACAAATTATGGATAACATTGTGAAGAATGGGAATCCCAGAACACTTATTTGTGCTCATGAGAAATCTGTACTTAGACCAAGAGGCAGTCATTCAAACAGAACAAGGGGCTACGGTGTGGTTTAAAGTCAGGAAAGGTATGCATCAGGGATGTGTCCTTTCACCAAACCTATTCAATCTGTATGTTGAGCAAATAATCTGAGAAGCTGGACTATACAAAGAAGAATGGGGCATTAGGATTGGAGGAGACTCATTAACAACCTGCAATATGCAGATGACACAATCTTCTTGCTGAAAGTGAAGAGGACTTGAAGCACTTAATAATGAAGATCGAAGACCACAGCCTTCAGTACGGATTACACCTCAACATAAAGAAAACAAAAATCCTCACAACTGGACCAATAAACAATATCATGATAAACAGCAAAAATATTGAAGTTGTCAAGGATTTCATTTTACTTGGATCCACAATCAACGCCCATGGAAGCAGCAGTCAAGAAATCAAAAGACGCATTACCCCGGCAAATCTGCTGCAAAAGATCTCTTTATAGTGTTAAAAAGTAAAGATGTCACTTTAAGGACTAAGGTACTCCTGACCCAAGCCACGGTGTTTTCAATCGCCTCATATGCATGTGAAAGCTGGACAATGTATAGAGTATCAATGACTTTGAATTATGGTGTTGGTGAAGAATACTGAATATACCATGAACTGCCAGAAGAATGAACAAATCTGTCTTGGAAGAAGTACAACCAGAATGCTCCTTAGAAGCAAGGATGGCAAGACTTCACCTCACATACTTTGGACATGTTATCAGGATGGACAAGACCTTGGAGAAGGACATCATGCTTGGTATGGGTCACTGAAAAAGAGGAAGACCCTCAACGAGATGGATTGACACAGTGGCTGCAACAATGGGCTCAAGCATAACAAGGATTGTGAGGATGGCACAGGACCAGGCAGTGTTTCGTTCTATTGTACACAGGGTCGCTGCTAGTCAGCAGTAACTTCACAGCAGTTGTCCAAAGCAAAGACCCATAGATTCCAAGCAGACAGGACACAAGGACAAACAAGTGCCAAAGTGGAAAGGAACTGGCACGGCACTAAATGAAATTGATACCAGCTGCAGTATGTAAGAATGTGCCACCTGTAAATCAAGTTCATGCAGGGTCATGAGGGTGCCTACATGCAAGGTTGTTTAAGCTATGAGGCCCTACCACTTCAACACTTTTGTTGACATCTGTCTCCTACAGTCCTCTCCCATGTAATTAAAAGCGGGTCTCTTGGGAGTATACGATTTCTTTCTAATAAAAAAAGAAGTGGGGGTTGACTGTCTAGTCAAACTCTTGCTACATTCACCCAGTGTGCAACTCCATCCAACATGGGCAGTTACTACTGGTCAAGAATGGACTACATTAATAGATAACAGGTCTCTGATCCATGTTGAGAGAACCATCTTGTACATTCATGTCTGCCTGGCTCTTTGCCATGATACAAACTCAAGAGGATGCTCTTGTGCTCATCCTGGCAAATAACCAATGGGAACTCCAGTACCAGATGATGCACAAAAGTGAGGGAAATCAAATAAGTCGACCATTGAAATGAATCCAATCAAGTTACCTTTTAACTGTATAGCATTTACATACAGAGTTATGTCCTAAGATTTGTACACAATAATATGTATAATTTTAACTTTAAAATAAGTTTGGCATACATGCAGATGCAATCTAGCATACATTTAATATAATACTAACATTGGTAATCATTTAATATAATACTAACATAGCAAATGTCCAAAAAATACTGGAAATATTCATATTTATCTAATATTCATCTAACAAGAAAAGCATTAATTTACGTATCAAGTGAGTTCCATTTTTTATTGTCTGTTGCATGGGACACAGTGCTTGATATTACTCCGCATATGCTAATAAATGAGGTATTAGGCACATTAAGATGATGTAAAATTCAGCATTTATTTATCATGCAAAATATGTTTCTCTTTATAACAATGTGTTTCTAAATTTGTCTTTCAAGAAAGCAACAAAGGGCGTTTATCAGAACATTACATGTATATTTTATAAGAATATTTACGTATCTCTGTGTAAGGAAATTGATCAATTCCTCTAGGGAATAAATTAATACTCAGATAATAAATATTATATAAATATATTTTACTTTCCACTTTCTTTCAAACTGACTTTCTTTTAAGAAATTGATTGATATTGTTATGACTTGCAAAACAAACTTGCTCATCAACAAGTAGTGCTATTGTTACATCAATTATGTACATATCTCTGAATATGGGAGTTGAGCAATTCCACAAAGAAATAAAATGTACATTTTATAAATGTTGTATATGATAACAGTTATATTTTCCTTTTCATTTTGGACCAATCAGGTATAACCTCACATTCAGATCTCTCGTCTACCACATAAGAACAAGCCAGTGGCACTATAATCACATGACCTGTGAAGTATCTGGTCCTGTTCTGTGCAAAGCAAAACAAAATGCATCTTTGCATTCAGCACACCCTTGTACTTGTATCATGCTCTTTATGATCACTCTTGCCTCTATCAGATATCAGCAGTAGTCAAATGAACTGTGAGGATGCAGCATCAAGGGATGAAAAGCGAGTTAGCAAGTTTTTAGGTATTATTTCAAGACAAAAACACTCGTGGAGATCTGCGAAGGGTCTGTCAACAAATATCATACAAAAAACAAACAAAATTATTTCCAACTGCCTTGTAAGTACTATTTCTTTTGACTATCTTAGACCTGAAGAACAAAATTACATGTTCCAAAACGATTTTTTTACCTACAAATTTTCAAATATAAATTTTTGCATTAACATCCAAATTCAAATGTAAATTTTATAAATTATTCTTGTTTTACAAATTTCATTTATTTTCAATTATTCAAACTTATTTGCCACAATAGAACCAAATTTTAAAAGTAACACAATTTTAAATCCAGGTAAAAAGAAACGGCAATAACTAAATGCAACATAAAAACAAAAGCTCACAGAAGATGAGAAAGAAAAGGATTTGTGAACCCCTAAATACAATCTCAAAATTAACTTCCTTTTTAAAATGTAATGAATCAGGAAAGACTTCTGCTGAACGCTCAAGTTTAATGGGTGCAAATCGTTGTACTAGTACCACTAGTGCTGAAATTACTAATAGCAATAGGAATATAACAGAATTTGTTCCAAATTCTGCATCCATTGCCTGCTGTAGAAAAAAAAAATTAATACTGGTGTAGAAAGTGAAACTACTTTATAATCTGAAATTGTCGCATCTGCAGACCCCATAAATAACAGAAATTCAGATCCTGCTTTGTGGAATAATTCTTCTTGTAATGATGTAAATTATTGGATCAAAAGAGGACCAAGTGATTGTCAACATTACAGTGGACCATCTGAAAATTTGTGTCAAAAATTACCGGATGGTAAACAAACAAGATTCTGTAGCCAGAATATATTTCTAGGGGGAGCTAATGGTGAAAATTATAAATCATTTAATTCTCAATTTGCTACAGATGGATTTAGCTATTGGCGCAACTAGAGTATGACTGATAAGCATGAAAACAGTTCAATCCGCAGAGATTGTATATTGTCATATTTAAACCGAAGACATGGTTTTTGGCTTAACTCATAAACTGGCAACACAAATTAATGAAGAACGTCAGTAATGGAAAGTCATTTTGCAACGCATTTTTGCTGTCATTATAGCAATCACAAACCGTGGACTATCTTTTCAAGGAAGAAATGAAGTGTTTGGATACCCACAAAATGGAAATTTTGCATGTAAATTCATCCAACTATGGTTACCTGATCTTCGACAAGGGTCCAAAGTCCATCAAATGGGGAAAGACAGTTTTTTTAACAAATGTTGCTGGCAAAACTGGATGTCTAAAAGGTCTAATCTCCATAATCTACAGGAAAATCCTACACCTCTACAACAAAAAGACAAATAATCCTATTAAAAAATGGGCAAAGGAAATGAACAGACACCACCAAAGAAGACATTCAAGAAGCCAACAGACACGTGAGGAAATGCTCGTGTTCACTAGCCTTTAGAGAAATGCAAATTAAAACCACAATGAGATACCATCTCACCCCAGCATTACTGGCACGAATCAAAAACACTGGAAATAACAAATGTTGGAGAGGCTGCGGGGAGATCGGAACTCTTATGCACTGCTGGTGGGAATGCAAAATTATACAATCATTTTGGAAAATGATATGGCACTTCCTTAGAAATCTAGAAATAGAAATACCATATGATCCAGCAATCCCACTCCTAGGAATATATCTTAGAGAAATAAGAGCCGTCACATGAATAGACATATGGACACCCATGTTCATGGCAGCCTTGTTCACAATAGCAAAAAGATGGAAACAACCCAGATGCCCATCAACAGATGAGTGGATAAACAAATTACGGTACATATACACAATGGAGTACTACACAATGATAAAGAACAATGATGAATCTGTGAAGCATCTCATAACATGGATGAAACTGGAGGACATTATGCTGAATGAAATAAGTCAATCACAAAAGGGCAAATATTGTATGAGACCTCTATTGTAAAAACTCATGAAAAATTTACACACAAAAAGTAACAATCTTTGTTGGTTAAGAAGGATGGGAGGGTTGGGGGGAAATACTAAATAGACAATAGATAAGTGGTATCTTTGGTGAAGAGTGAGACAGTACACAATACAGGAGAAACCAGCACAACTTGTACAAGGAAAGGTTATGGAAGCTCCACAGACACATCCAAACTCCCTGAGGGACTGAATTGATGGGTAAAGGGCTGTGAGGACCATGGTCTCGGGGAATATCTAGCTCAATTGGCATAACACAGTTTATAAAAACATTGTTCTACATTCTACCTTCGTGAGTAGCATCTG
>NW_004443939.1:6790402-6811490 GCF_000243295.1 Trichechus manatus latirostris
GGCACAGCAGTCCAGGGACAAGGACTAGAAGGCAGAAGGGGACAGGAAAGTTGGTGGTAGGGAACCCAACGTTGAGTAAGGACAGTGTTGACATGTAGTGAGGTTGTTAACCATTGTCACAGGGCAACATGTGTACTGTTTAATGAGAAAACTATTTTGTTTCGTAAACCTTCATCTAAAGTGAGAACAGAAGCACAACTGGAAGAACGTAATTGATGTCACTGAATTGTGCATGTAGAAATTTTTGAAATGGTGTATCTTTGGCTATGTATATTTTCACCAAAAAAAAAAAGGTCGAGAAGGGAGAGCGTTGACATGTCATGGGGTTGTTAACCAATGTCATAAAGCAATGTGTGTACTGACTGTTTAATGAGAAACTATTTGTTCTATAAACCTTCACCTAAAGTACAATAAAAAAAAGAAAAAGAAAAACAAATGGATGTCTATCTGCAAAAACATGAAGCAGGGCCCATACCTCAAACCATATACAAAAACTAATTCAAAATGGATCAAAGATCTAAATATAAAAACAAAACTATAAAGATCATAGAAGAAAAAATAGGATCAACACTAGAGGCCATAACAGGCATTAACAGGATACAAACCATAACTAACAACACACAAACTCCAGAAGATAAGCTAGAAAACTGGGATCTTCTAAAAATTAAACACTTATGCTCATCAAAAGACTTCACCAAAAGAGTAAAATAAGAACATACAGAATGGGAAAAATTTTTTGGCTATGAAAAATGTAACAAAGTTCTAATCTCTAAAATCTACAGGAAAATCCAACACCTCTATAACAAAAAGACAAATAATCCATTTTAAAAATGGGCAAAGGAAATGAACAGACACTTCACCAAAGAAGACATTCAAGCAGCTAAACAATCAACAAAAAGCAGTTGATTTTTTTTCTACTGTTCAGTTACTCTACACTTTTTTTTGCTATCTCTATTCACTGATGGGCCATTCTTAAAACATATTTAGGCAATAATTGATTATTAAAATGTCTTTCTAATAAACACTGGAAAGTGCTTGCTGTAGCAATGAGTGCAATCCTGGAATCATACAGTCAGATTCTATATGCCTTAGAAAATATTACTGAAGACCAGACACAAAAAGGAGATACCAAAATAGAAACTGAAAACATCATCAACAAAACGCAAACACTAGAGTATGTATTTGTGTTGGTTATGTGGAATAGTATATTGCAGCATTTTCATCAGACGAATCAAGCTCTCCAAGGCTCAGAAGTAAATTTAAAGACATGCACAGATCTCTGTCAGTCATTAACAGAGAATTTGCAAAGGAAGATTTTGAAAACACAACAAAACAAATACTGATTATCAAGCAGTGCACCATAGCAGAAGCATTAGAAAGAAACAAATAAATGACAGAAGTGCTCCGGAAGTATTGAGTGCCAGAGATCAATTTCAAGTAACCACTTGCTACACCATCATTGACACACTTGAATCTTGCATGAAAAGAAGGGCCAAAGAATATGAAGTTCTTTCAGACAGATCTTCCTTCTTAAAAAATGTGGATATACCTGATAAAGAATGCACAAAGGCATCCAATAAGTTAGTGCAGACTTATCCAGATGACTTAAGTACAAACCTTTACAGAGAAGTGTGACAGTATCATTCTTACATGAGAACCAAGTTTACAGATTCAGGAAAGACAAATTTTACTCATGTAGGCATGAATTATTCCATAATAGAAGATAAAACACCATGTATATTTTCCAATGTTGAAAGTTCTTTATGCATATTCCTAACTTTAATATCACAAACTGCACAACAGAACACTCATTTTCATCCCTAAAGAGACTTAAAAACCCTCAGCATACAACAAAGATTCAAGAAAGATTTGATTCATTATCCTTATTATGTACGGAAGTATATGTTGTTCGGCAGCTTAATTGTGACAAAATCACTAAAGAATTTGTAAGAGCAAAGAATCAAAAGAAATATTTTTAATTACAACATGTTAGAGATGGAAGATCTCTTTGCAAACTAAAAATAAAATATAGTAATTTGTTGTAATATTTGTTTTCTGATCATTAAATTTTCTTTTATGACATCTTTTCATTTGTTCTTTTATAATTACAGCCATTTATTACAAAACAAGCATCGAAATTAAAGTATAAGCCATTATGATGGTTAAAGTTATGTATCAACTTAGCTAGGCCATGATCCTCAGTGGTTTGGCAGTTATGATGTAGTTTGGCAGCTTTTTAATGATATAATCATCTCCATAATGAGATCTGATATAACGTGATCACTTCATGATGAGATCTATTGTGAGCAGCCAATCAGTTGGAAGGGAGTTTCCTTGGGGGTGTGGCCTGCATCCAATATAGGTGGACTTTCTGGCAAGGCTGGCTAGCTTTTGCTCGCTCTGGATCCTGCATCTGACTCCTGTTCGTCTGACCTCTGGTTCCTGAGACTTGAGCTAGCAGCTTACCTGCCATCTAACCTGATGATCTTGGGATCTTTCAGCCTCTACAGCCTGTGCGCCACAGCCCTGCTATCTGAACTTCCGATCTTGGATTCACTGTACCTTCAGCTACGTGAGTCAGGAGAAGCCTCCAGCCTGTCCCATGAACTTGGGATTTTCCAGCCTCTACAACTGTGTGAGTCATTTCCTTTATATAACTCTCTATATATATGTATTTGGAGCCCTGGTGGCACAGTGGAGAAGAGCTCAGCGGCTAACCAAAAGGTCAGCAGTTTGAATCTACCAGCCACTCCTTCGAAACCTTATGGGGAAGTTCTACTCTGTCCTATAGGGTTGCTATGAGTTGGAATCAACTCAACGGCAACAGGTTTGGTTTTTTGGTTTTACATATGCATTTACAAGCTGCACTGGTTTTGCTTCTCTAGAGAACTAAGCTTAAGACAGCCATTTAAAGCAAAATTGGCAAAAGTCAATTTTTCCTTGTGAAAGATCAACAGAATTTTACATTTATTGTTGAAACATGTAAATTCACTGACTCATTTTCTTTGTTGTAGAACATGTGGAGTATTCTTTTTGTAGAAACTGTGGTCTATGGTAAAAATCTTAGTACCCTGCATCCACTAAATTTTTATAATCCAGTTCATCTCATTCCACTAAAATGGCATATGCCACATTTGCATTCAAATCACTAATGTATGTGTGTATATATTTACATTCTAAACCTAAGAAGTAGGTAAAATTGCCTTATTTTACAGATGAGGAAACTGAGGTTGGAAGCAGTTAGTAACTTGCCTAAAGTTATGTAACTTTTAAGAGATGATTGTAAAAGAGACAATCTGACTCACAAACCAAGATTCTTAATCATTATGTTACATTGTTCCCTTTAATACCCCAGTATTAGTTTCCTACTGCTGCTGTAACAAATCACTACAAATATATTGACTTAAAACAACACAAATTTATCTTACAATTCTGGAAGTCAGAAGTCTGAAATTAGCGGGCTAAAATCAAGTTTTCCGCATACCTGTGTTCCTTTTGAAGACTGTAGGTGAGAATCCATGTCCTCACCTTTTCCAGCTTCTAGAGGCCTCTCACATTCCTTGGCTCATGGTCTCTTCCTCCATCTTCAAAGCCAGCAGCATAGTATCTTCTCTCCCTCTGCTTTTGTCCTCACATGTTTCTCTCTTATGAAGACTCTTGTGATTACACCTAAATAATCTAGGATACCCAACCTATCTTAAGGTTTTTAATTTAATCACGTCTGCAAAGTTCCTTTTGTCATGTAAGGTAACAAATTGACAAGTTTCAGGGATTAGGACATGAACATCTTTCATGGCATTACTCAACCTACTGCAACCCATAACAACATATGTGTATTTTAACCAATGCACTCGCCACACTGCCTTATATTCATCTGTTTATGTTCTGCTCCTTACTATACTATGAGACTCTGGAGGACAGGGACCATAGCCTACTCATCTTTAAATCCTTTCTTCCTAGTGAACACATAGTAGGATCTCATAAACGTTTGTTGTGCTTGACGAATGATGAATCGATGAATTGAATAGATTTAGATGCGAAAATATTTTTTTTTGAGTTAAAGACCAATCACTAGAAAAGAACATCATATTTGTAAAGTAGAGGGTCAATGAAAACAAGGGAAACCCTCAATGAGATGGACTGACATAACAGTCTCAACAATGGACTCAAATACACCAACAGTCATGAAGATTGCACAGGACCTGGCAATATTTCCTTCAGTTATATATAAGGTCATCATGAGTTGGAGTCAACTCAGTGGCAACCAACAACAACAACAACATTTAGTTCAAATAAGTCATTTGAATAATTTATTTGAGTATTTATTTGAGTTAGTTACATGTCATTCTTAGCAAAAAGAAATGAAGATGTTTGAACACACACTGACCATCAGTAACCACCATAAAGCATACTGAAAACTCTGTACTTATGAAGGTCCTCCCTCCCGTGCTTTTGCTGTTCACCTGCCTGAAATGTCCTTCCTACCTTTCTTGGCCTGTTAACTTGTACTCATCCATTCAGACTCAGGTCAAGTGTCCCTTCCCCCAGAAACCTACTCTGACATGCTCACATACAGGCACACACACACATACACACTAATGTGTTGGAGGTGGCTGGAACTAGCTCTCTAGAGCGGATTGCGCACATTTCTTCTCAACTCCATATTTTGTAACATCATGTTGATAGCCTGAAAATGGCAATGGTAGGATTATTTACACTATGGAAACTGGCAAATGCAATAAATCAGGACTTTTCTTTCTAGAAAGCCATTGTTAAATATTTACACCATTGCACAGACACACACACCACAAGGGCTTGGTTACTCACTTTCTGCCTGTGCACCTATAGCACCACCTACTTACCTCTAGCACCCTATTTTTCAATTCTTGTATAATCTTTTGTTTGTATACTGACTATCCACACTTGTTAGTTGTGCATTGAAAGTTGAAACGCTGTGTCTCTCTATTCTAGGATATAACAAAATTCCTGGCAAATACTAGGTACTCAGGAAATATTTAAAGGACAGCATTTATAATTGCAAAATCATAGTTAAAAATTAATTAGTACTTACTAAATACCTATAATGAGAAGTTTCTACTCTGGAAAATACAAAGTAAAATTGTTTTTTTATTTTGTTTTGTTTTTTTCTAATCACTTGCTATTGCTTTTTCAAGCCCCATCACCACTATCACTTGCTAATGGAGGGGTGGAGTTAGGGGTATAATTTAGAGATAAACTGAAGTTGCCCAATAACCATTTGACAATATCTTAGCTCTTCCAATAAATTCAACTGGTTCAACAATTTGTGGACTGATCTGGTTATTACAGCCTCAGACTCATTTCAAATAAACATGCAATCTCAGGCAGGTATTGTCATCTTCCATCCCTGCATCCTCCATGGTGCCGCTGCCTGGGCCTGCTGAGGCAGGAGTGGAGTGGAGTCTACTCACACCTGACCATTCATTCTCATGCTCTTGTGTTTTTTCTTTCCCCTCCATGTTTCATGCTCTGGCTGACATGGGGCGGGGGAGTAGTGGGTAGGAAAGCAGACTGTTCCCCAAGCGAATGCGAGGGGCACATTCACTAATTCCAGTGACCTCTGTCCTTCTCCTATCATGGTCTATATACTCATGGTCTGTGCACCGATCTGGGAATGGTGGGCACTAACTGCTTCAGCCAGCATGGACCTGGCCCTACAAAGGGGACCCCCAAGACACTCAGAGACATCTTCAGTCTGACTCCCAGATGCCCACAGTAGTCTCTGTAGAGCTTGAAGACCACCAACTTCCTTACACCCATCATCCCAAACTCAAGGCTTCTAGAAGCAGGCAGCATTTTCCGCTGTTCCTTGAGAACCTACGGTAATAGATGGGATGGTGAATGGCCCTTCCAAAAGCCTGCATCACTTCTGTCTCTAAAATCGAGGGGCCAAAGGATATGTCTTAAACGTAGCAAGCATGCATCTGGACAATGAGCTACCAGTTTTCCCTTCTTGCCAAGGCCCACAGAATTCAGAGTGGAGAAAGGAAGCTGATTTTCCACATACTTTCCATAAACTCTCTTTCTCTAAAGTAACTTCCAACCTCCCAACCCAGCTTTATTTATTTAGACAAGGAGAGGGGTATTGTCAAACAATTTATTTCGGGATGCCATGTTATGCAAGACCTATGTATGGTCAATGTTGAGCGCATGGCAGATGTTTTACCAACTTTCGAAGATAAAGAAATAACACCTTTGGTTCACAGTTGTGAGCTGTCTCCACATTATTTTACTTTCCCATGTTATGTTTATATACGTACCAAGCACTATGAAAAACATTTTATTGGACTTATATCACAACAATAATTAGACTCATATTACAGATGGGAATACTGGGTTTCACAAAGGTTTATTTGCCCAGCATCACACAGCTAATAAGCTTGAAGCTAAAATTCAACAAGTTGAATTAACTCCCAAACCTGGGTTCTTTACCTCTATCCTCTCCCCCCAGCTAAAACCTGCCACCCCATGTTCTATTGACCCACCTCCACCTTTCCATAACCCCTCTGCCTGTATCTCTCACTTAGGTTATATTACTAATTATCTTTTTAAATATACGTTGCTGCCTGGAAGGCAAGCTCATTAAGTCTTTTTATTTTAAGGGTTTTTCTTGCTCATCACTGCCAATAAAGAACAAAGGGGTCACCAAACTAGCAAGAGGATGAAGTTTAAAGTTTTAATATATTTTACATAGCTAGCCCTGGTGGCGCAGTGGTTAAGAGCTCAGCTGCTAACCAAAAGGTCAGCAGTTCAAACCTACCAGCCCCTCCTTGGAAATCCTATGGGGCAGTTCTACTCTGTCCTATAGGGTCACTATGAGTCAGAATTGACTCGACAGCAGTGGGTTTGGTTTTTTGGTTTGTCTGCAGGGATTGTCCTCATCTAACTAAAGTTAACATGCTCAACTGCTAACTGGAAGGTTAGAGGTTTGAGTCTACCCTGAAAGAAAAGTCTTGTGATCTGCTTCTGAAAAATCAGCAAATGAAAACCCTATGGAGAACAGTTCTACTCTGACACACATGAGATTGCCATGAGTCAGAATCTACTTGGCAGCAATTGCTAAATTAAGGAAGAAAACCAGCTGGCTCCTGGAGAGCCTACCAGCCATGCCCTCAGGAAAGATCTCGATTTCCCAGAGGTATTTAGGTGGCTGTCGCTGATCTCCCAGAATGATTCTAGGTCCTCATGGAACAAAGAAAAATGTCTTTGCCAAACCTCCTGCTAGTCATGTCAGTGAGGAGGGCATGAGAGTTTGCTGGGTCTCCAACCAGGAGCCCTTGTTCTACAACTTCCAACCTTCCCTCCACCCGCTCCCCAGCCCTTACTGAGGTCACATCTTTATTAGAACCCCCTGCGTGACTATTGGAGTCCTGGTGGTGCAGTGGTCAAAAGCTTGGCTGCTAGCCAAAAAAAGGTCTGCAGTTTGAATCACCTGACTATTGGAGCCCTGCGGCACAATGGTTAAGAGCTCAACTGCTAACCAAAAGATCGGCAGTTCAAATCTACCAGCCACTCCTTGAAAAACCTATAAGGTAGTACTTCTCTGTCCTATAAGGTCGCTGTGAGTTGGCATTACCTCAAAGGCAATGGGTTTGGTTTGGATTTTTTTTTTTACCAGACTATTAGGAGTCCTGGTGGCGCAAATAGTCAAGCACTGGGTTACTAACTGAAAGGTTGGTTGTTCAAGCACACCCAGCAGCTCTGTGGGAGAAAGACATGGTGACCTGCTCCCTTAACAATTACAGCCTAGGAGACAAAGGCTAGCGTTGCATTGTCCCTCTTTGTCTCCCTTCACGAGCTGCTTTTCTCAGTAAAGCTTTGTTCGTGCAGAAAACTTGAGCCTCTCCTGGTCATTCTTGGTCAATAGAAGGCAAGAACTTCATAGGGGCCGCCCGGGTTGGGCACAAGACCCTGGCAACAGTTTTCTGGTGACCCAGTCAAGAGAGGTTCAAAAGATCTCTGGGGAACTCGGGACCTGAACTCGGGAGACTACGAGACCACAGTGGATGGGCGAGCAGCTGCCAGGACTCATTTTGTCCTGCATAACCTCCTCTTGGTGAGTGACCTCCCGACTTCTATTCTCAGCCCCCTATTTCTCCACTGGCAAATCTTTTACCTTTCCTCTTTCACTCGCTCCTTTACATTCTTCTCCTTTCTCTTCTGGGTCTTTTTGTATGATTGGTGGGCAGCTGTAATAGACACCTAGCGACCTCGCGAGGTTGAAAAAGGCACCTGACCAGACCTGATGAGTCCGGAGACAGGGAGCAGTGCCTTTGGCTCGCGGAGTCACTAGTCTCCATTGAGGTACTCGGTTTCCACGATCACCAGAGAGACCCCCTGTTGAGAGGACTAGGTCTTCAAGAGATGAGGGGGGTAGAAGGACCCAAAAATCTACCCGGGCTCTGGAACCTCCTTGTTTTATTATCTTTGCTTTATTCTCAGTTCCTGGGGAAGGCGGGAACTTGGGTTACTTTTCTCTTTACTTTCGGTTCAGCCGATGTATATGTTGTTGTTGTCTGGCACCATTTTCTTTTCTCTTCCCGTCCCACGTTAGGCGCCATCTTTGACGCCATGTTTCCTTTTCTCTTCTGGCCTCAGCTTAGACATCATCTGGTAGCAACTAAAGTTAACACTAGCCTCTGTTCCGTCCTGTGTCCCTCCCTCTGGTGAGTAGATCTCCACTCCTGCTTCTATCTTCAGGGCTTCCACATGAATAGAGGATCTCACTTTGAAACAGGGACACGAGTTCCTCTGACTTCTGGTTAAATCAGGTGTGCTCAATAGATACCCTTACCAGGTAGTTGAAAAGCTCCCTGTCCGGACCTGTGCAATCCGGGAGTCTCAGAAGTGGAGTGACTCCCCTTGGTTGAGACCTGGTGTAGTCTGCGGTGAGGGGCTCAGCCCTGAGACCCATTAGACTTGGCGTCTGCAGTGAGGGGACTTGGCCCCAAGACCTGTAAGACCTGGTAACTGACTTTCTCTATTTGGACACCATCTTGGGCGCCATTTTCCTTTATAGCTGAACTCAGAGCTATTTCCCTCTGTCACTCTTACTCTTTCCCTCTCTCTTCTCTCTTTTCTTCCTCATTCACTTTCCTTTTTACTTTATTCCCCTTTTGATTTAGTGCTGATTGGTGGGTGATAGTCCTGGCGTTTTGAAACACATGTAAATGTTTTCCATGAGTCAAGAGAGTGAGGGCGGGGCAAGAACAGGCCTCCTCAGCCCTCAGTCTTCAAGGTCCTATAGCTCCAGGGAAGCTTTTGAATGACCCTTTCTAACTAAGTGGAGACCCTTTTAAGACAAAAGTTAAGAAAAATTGCTGCTTTGCTATAGTTATCAGAAACTGTGTGGATCCTAGTCATGAAAGAACTATAAACAAGTTCAATTATAGGGGAACTCTAAGAAGTCAAACAATAGAAATCACAATGAGACACCTGAAGTGGCCTCAAAAAATGATTTCACTCCTAGCCAGACACTTAAGGTTATATCCATATCAATGAATTGGTCAGTTGAGCAGAGACTTTGTGATTTCCAAAGCCAGTTGATAAAATCTTTAAGGGCTAAAATTAGATTGGGAAAAATATGAGAAATAGTAAAAGTTGAATGGAAACTTGGACTGTTTAAACAGACTTTCAATTACAGTTACGTTTTATGATATACAGGCTTAAAATAATTCAAAAGACATTTTAGGTAACTTCTTGATGTTAAATTGAGTCAATATATATTTGTCATAATTTAAGCTTATATACTTTTGGTTTTTATGCCACAAGAGGAAGAAAATATATGTATATGTATATATATATGTCTGCTAATTAGTGTGTTGATTTTTGCCATATTAAAGAGATGCACTATAAGAAGTATGCAACAAAGTCAACGTTTAAGAGGTTTATTGAAAAAGAAATTTATTTGATACAGTCAAAAGTTTTATCTTCCTGACTAAAGGTTAATGGTTTAATTTATGAGATTTTTAGGAGTTTTAATGTTACATAGCATATAAAACAAAGAATTAGGTTTCTCGCTGTTAAAATCACAAAATTTTCTTTGATTTCTGGGTTGAGAGATTAATTTATTTGTGTATTCAGCCTCATCAGAATAAGACTCTTGAGTCGAAAACCAAGCTGCATGGCTTTTAGAAAAAGAAAAAACAAAAAAAGCTAAGGTTTTTACTTTCTTTGGTTAAATAACTTAAGTATTCTTTCATAGTGACCTATAATATTATTATTTCTTTATTGTTAACTTGGTCGCCAACTTTATTTTTTTGAATCTAGCATCATTAAAGCCAATGGTTTGAGGAATTCACATCATTGACCTATGAAGTTTTTTGTTTAATCACTATTCAGGTATTTAGAGATTTGATAATCTTGGTGTATTCTTAATATATCCTGGCTATATGGTATTTTGTCTCAAAAGTATTATATATTATATCTGAAGCTCTTTGAATACAGTTAATGGCTATATTTAGAAACATTTTTATCTAAAGTTTTTTTAACTGATTTTATTTGACCTTTACATTGGGCTTGTAGTTAATTTCTATCAGGTCTTTCACTATTAACAATATTGTTTTTATGAATTAATCACGGCCATATTAAGTTTTGTCATCTGCAGATAAGTTTTTATTTTGCTGATTTGCTGAAAATGTTTGATCAAAATATCTCAACAAAAAGGATGAACTATATCGGACTTGCAAAAAAGACTGTGACTAGACGCATTCAAGATTTCCAGAACTCTTATGCAGAAGCTGATGGGTTCACAGACTGCAGCTGATCTAGAATCATGTGGAACAGAAATTAACTACATAAGACTGAGTAAACTATGGGTTTTATGTGGGAATATTGCTGATGTCTTAAGGTCCTACTTTAAACCATTTTCCTTTCTCCTAAATTATCTAACTGATGGGTTTAGATATTATAACTCTTGAATTAGAAGTTCCTGTTGGTAAACTTAGCACAGTTGTAAGTATCATAACCAGAGAAGTGTCTGAAAATTGAGTTATGATTTTACAAAATAGAACAGAATTAGATTTCCTCTTAGTTCTCTCAAGAAACATTTTGTGCCTTAGTAGATAAATGTTGCTGTAATATGCAGTCTGAGGTTTTGCAGAATATAGTCGCTGATGAGGCACATGAAAAACAGTTACTAATGCTGCTTATGTATAGACAAATACCTCATGAGATTTATTTCCTTGATTCAAAGACCTTAGGATCAGAGTTTCACTGGTTATTTCAGACAATTGGCCTAATGTTATTGTTAGTGTTTCTATTCTACTTCCTAGTTTGCTCTATGGTGCCTGGGATCTTAAAAATCAGATGATGCCCAATTACTATTTATTGAACATTTTTGATAAAAGATTCTATAGCAGGATCATGAACCAAAGAAAGGAACCATGAAAAAGTTGTATGTAATTCTCCTAGAATCCAGATTTCTGGCTTTCTTGGAGGTTGAGGCAACCCACACAGGCCATCACCTTTGGGTGTCCTTTTGAACTTCAAGCTTTCAGGAAAAAATTGGTTCCTAAAGCCACTTTGAGTCAAACAATAGTCCAGATAAACTAGTAAGACCATTTTGCTCTGGGCATTTTGGGTTTTTTTTTTTTTTTTTTTTTTAACAATTCAGTCTTGTTTTAAGAAACTAACTTCAAAGATCAGACCGAGAGTTATGTTTAGGGTAAATCAGTAATCAGTTTAATGAGTCTTCAAGGCAATGTCATATGAAATACCTGTCTAATGTTTATGATCAAACTGTCACCCTCTTACTATACAGAAAATTATGTATCTGAAAGAAACCAGGTTCTTAGAGGAGATCAACCTCATGGCTCAGACTCCATTTTGTCTTACACTCTACTTCTGCTTCTGAAAAAGTGACCCATGACTGTTACTAGGTAAACCAAGGAGGGGCAGCTTGCCCTCAGAGAGAAAACTTAGTATGTTTTAAACAGACTAACAGGAGAGGTCCATCCTATATTATCTTGCTAATCATGAATTCTCTAATGGAAACTTTGTTGTCACATGTAAATTTTTCTGTATTTTCCATTTCCTCTAGACAAACTTCGTTTGCTCCTTATGGATATATATTTCTGTGTGGTAGATCCAGCTAGACAATCCTTTCCAACTGATAGTGAATTTATGTGGGCAATCGCTTGTTTAAATTACTGACGAACACGTGGACAATGTACTTTGAGAACTTTAGGATTACCTTTAGATATTCATAGTAATGATGCTAGTAAATATTGGAAAGGTAATGTGAAACTATTAGACATTGTAAAATGAAAGTCAGAAGAAAACTCATTGGTCCAACACTCGGGATGTGGTTGGTATCTCTAATTCCTACTTATGATATATCTCAAGTGGAGAAATCTTTAAGAAATTTGTCAATTGCTATGGGACAAATAGCAGACAAAGTTGCTAAGGGGATGGAAGCATAACAGTGAGTTCTGATCTCATAAGCCAAGGTGACATGAGATAACAAAATAACCTTAGATTTTTTTATTAGTCCAAGAAAGTGGGTAGTCTGTACTGTAGAATTAGACAGCAGGCTACTTGGTTACACACTGTAACACCCTTACAAACACCAGATTTGTTTGGTTGGTTACCATCAGGAGTAAGTACATGAGCTAAATCACTATTGCAAGGAATATTAATATTCTTAGTCTACACCCTGATAGTATTAGACATAATAAAATTTATCTTCTATTGTCTTACACACTTAAAGGCAGAGAAGGCCTTGGGCTAAAATGTTGATGTACATTGAGTCTGCTCACTCTGACAATGCGATTGATGAGAACATCACTCTTAAGATCCTGGTGAAGAACCAGATGGTATCCAGTGGAAAACCAGCATCGTGAGTTTAAAGAGCCTGCAATGGCTGCCATGTAGGAGCTTGACTAAGTCCAGGTATTGATCATTGATTTGTTACCTCCAATCTCCAATCAAAAGGAGGGAGTGACTTAGGAAATAATACTGGAGTTATTATTCCCTTTCCTTGAGCATAGAGAATGTGACCCAACTAGAGCTGGGCTCACAAGGACTTACAAGAACACATCAACTGGGCCCTGAGGTATAAAGAAAATAACTAAGATAATCTTGGAAAATATCTTTTAGGGAACCTTTCACATAAAGCCAATCAAACAGGACACAAAAGACTTTTCACTCTTTTTCTATTAACATTTAGTGACTAGAAATTTGTTGGACCCATGAAGACCCTCCTGACTGTCATTACTGAGACCTGTACCAATGATTGTTAAGAAAGACAATTCAAAATGTAGGATCACAGTTTCTAGCCAATCTGTGAAAAATTAATGGCATAGTCATCAAGGATTTCTGAAGCTACAAATCCAGTCAACCTTGAGAAGACCTGGATTGCAGAGCAGAAGCTAGCAAAGAGGTCCTATCTTCTGGACCCACATGTTGCCACTCCATGTCCCTTCAACACAGATGGGGGAAATTTTACTTGATGCTCAGGTTTTGTCAGAAGGTTCTCAACTACTAGACTCTGCAGGTACCTATTATCGTTTTAACTACACAGATCTTTCCAGGTCAAACCCCCTTGAAATCCCCTGCAGAAATGATAGCAATGCTATAAATGTTTGGTTAGAAGGAAGCGTCACACACCCTGAGGTGTGGGGACCCCTTAGTAAAGGTCCGACTATTTTTAGGGCAACCCAAAACCAATCCAATTTCATGGGATGGTTGTTAAGCACAAATACCTCAATACTTATTACTAAAGGATGCCTGGGAAACCCGGTCCTGTGTGCCCCCAAAGGATATTGGTTCCCATGCTTAGACCAAGCCAACAGGACTTGGGGATTAGGGTACCTTGATTTAAGCTTGGTCAACACCAGTTGTTTCACTGGGTTTTTAATCCCCAATAACAACACAGTTTCAATCTTTCAGGGGAGCACTAACCCAGCTTCCGAGGGAGCCCTCAGCTGAAGGAAAAGAGAACCCATTACCCTCATAGCATTAGGGATCACGGCCTTGATAGGAGCACTTGCTAGATTAATAGTGGGTGCGGTTTACACCAATGCTCAAGTCCAAAATCTATCCAGTGTTGTCCAAGTGGTCAGTACTGATTCAGCACAAAGTCTATTAACCTTACAGTGATCCCTGGACTCGTTGGCCAATGTAGTCATTGGACTACCTCCTGGCTGAACAGAGAGATACCTGCACAGTCGCAGACACTTCCTGCTGCATGTACATTAATGTTTCTGGGGAATTAGAACTTCAGGCTCAGAGGATCCTTAAACAAGCTGAGTGGCTAAGGACAGCCCACACACAAATGGGTAACAATATTTGGAATCAAATCAAAGGATATTTACCTTCCATAACCTGGTTCCTTCTGCTTTTAGGACCCACAATAACTGTCCTTCTACCACTTTTATTTGGTCCCTGCTTGCTCAAAGCACTGGTTAAGTTTATGTCTTTTCGACTCCAGCAGTTCCAAGTCAAATTAATAATGATGCAAGAGTTCCAGCCCATTCCTGAGTCAGAGTCCAATAGCCCCAACAAAACTTTAGACCAGATAGGGAGAGATTTCTACTCTGCAAGGCAGGCCAACGACCCGGTGTCAGCTTGAAGAAGTTACAGAAGAGACCTCCACCCCTACACCCTCATGAAGAATTATGAATATGAAATCTCTCAGAGGGGAATGAGATAGGGAAGGGAAAAAGGGACTGAGCCCCTAGGCAAAGGACCCTGAACTAAAAACATGTGCTTAATGACACAAAACCCATTATCTTGGAACATGAAACAAAGAACAACCCACCCAGCTCTCAGTGTAGTTCCTTGTAAGATGCTTTTCAGAAGAACCAGCCCGATCTTGTTCCTGGAGCATGTGCAGACATCTGCAAGCTGACAAACCTGCAATAGGAATTGAGCCAGCACCACAGGGAAACTGCGCAGGCGTGGCACCCCGTAATAATTCCTGCCATCCAGTCCCAGGAGCCTTTGTAATGGGTTCCATCTTGAATTACCTCTTGTGTACACACCTGACACACCCCTTTCCCAGAAACCCACACCCCTTTCATGAATAAAGATGAAAACATTTCCCATGTAGAAACTTTAAAAAAAAAAAAAATTATAGCCTAGAAAATCCTATGGGGCAGTTGTACTCTTTCCCATGGAGTTGCTCTAAGTCAAAAATTGACTTAACGGCACCTAACTACATCAACCTGGGCTATAGAAGTCCCTGGGTGGTGGTAACAGTTAAACCACTTGTCTGCTGAGAGGTTGGAGGTTCAAGTCCATCCAGAGGCACTTCAGAACAACGGCCTGGTGATCTACTTCTGAAAAATCAGCCATTGAAAACCCCATGGAGCATAGTTCTGTTCTGACACGCATGGGGTAACCATGTGTCACAATAAGCTTGAAGGCAACTTGAAACCCTAACTATCTGGGTTGAGACACATGGGACATTTCCAGAATCTTTTTTCCTCACTCTAGTGTCAGACCTGAACACCCATTTCCAGGTTTCTTTGTCCAAGCCTCACTTGGATACTGCAATGCCTGTGGAGGCGGGCCCACCTCAGTGAGAGGAAGTCTGAGAAACTCTTACCTCACCATCCAAGAGAGAAGAACAATCCCTAAAGAAGTAGAAAAGCAGGAACTTGTTATCCCTTCCCCTACCCACATCCACAAGAAATTCCAACCACTAGGGTTCTGAGTGAAGTTTCCAAAAAGAAATTAGTGAAAAGCAGAATGATCATTTTAACCAATTTTTTTGCTTTGACCAGATAATCTGTTCCCCTACCCCTAGTGCCAAGGCCATTTAATCCATTCAGCACTATAAACTAAGGGCCTTAGATCTACACATATTAAATATATATATATATACACACACCAAGATTAAAAACAAAAACTGCAAAATTAAAATGAATGAATGCTTAATTATATATCTACATCATGGAACATTTTGTTAGCTACTAAGCTGCAACTCAATTCACATAAATCTGTTGCCGTCAGTTCCAACTCTTAGGGACTCCATAGGACACAGTAGAACTGCCCATAGGGTTTTCAAGGAGTGGCTGATGGATTTGAACTGCCAACTTTCTGGTTAGCAGCTGTAGCTCTTAACCACTACGCCTCCAGTTACTCATAATTGTATGAAACAGGGAATATGGTTGCATTTTAATGATCTGGGTTGGGCGTGTACAAAGAAAGAATGTAGGGTTCTAAAACATATTTGCCTAAAACCATGGCCCATGGTGTGTCCCGGACCTAAATCTGAGTTCATCTCTTTAGGAGTGAAGGATAGAAGGGGAGGAAGTGGTGAGTGTTCACCCCCACTAGTGGTTGCAGAGTATCCCATTGTCCCATCACTGTACTGCCTCCTGCTCTCTTCCCTGCAAACACTGAGGCCTGCCCTACGTTTTTTGCATCGTGGGCTGCCCTTTCTGCCTCTATCTCCTCTAGTCTCCATCTTGGGTCCCTTTATCTTCTGCAAGAATTCCAGGTAAAGAGAATTAAAAACCTCGTTTATGTAAAGTGAGTAATCTTGTCTTAAGGAGCCCTGGTGGCACAAGGGTTAAAACTCTCAGCTGCTAACCAAAAGGTCAGCAGTTCAAACCCACCAGCTGTTCCTCAGGGGAAAGATGTGACAGTCTACTCCCGTAAAGATTTACAGCCTTGGAAACCTGATGGGGCAGTTCTGCTCTGTCCTATAAGGTCTTTATGAGTCGGAATCGACTGGACAGCATTTGGTATTTTTTTAATCTTGTCTCAGGCACCTCCAGAAAGGGGAACAGCCATCACTAGGGGCCAAATGATGGGCAAATACTGAGAACCACAAATGTTGATAGTATATACATAATTTAATAAGTACTGTGGGGCAAGCACTGTTCTAAACCCTTTTCATTTATATGATTAACCCTTTTTAATACAGCCTCATGATCTTGGAATTATTATTATATCTATTTTTCAGATAAAAATACGGCAGCAGAAAAAGTCGATATCCTTCCCAAGATCCCACAAGCACAAAGTGACAGCAGTCTTAACTGCCACACTGCACCACTGAAAAAAACAGATACCTACTTAGCTCAGTTCCTTGCACACAGTAAGCTTTTTATCTTTGTTCATTCTGGTTTTTTTTCCACCAATCTTATTTGAGCCAGGGGGATTGGGGAGGAGGGAAAATACATGTGTAAGTCATATCACATTATTTCCAGAGCTATAATCTATGGAACAGATTGCATTTGCAGTATTTGTTTGAAATAAACCTATAGTAAGTTATACCCCAGGGACTAGTCACAGCAACTAACCTGTCAGAATAACCAGGACAAGGAATTTGAGGATCCTGATATAATCTGTATATTTATAGGAGGCTTCACTTCAAAAAGGTAGCTCCAACCCCGGATCTCAAGACCTTTATTTGAACTCTTGGCTGCAGCATAATTGACAGAGAGAATTAAAGGGGATATGAAGACCTGGGACTGAACTTTTTCAATACTCTCAGCTCAGATCACATTGCTTACGATATTAGAGGCTGCTGTGATGATATTAAATGATGCCGCAGTGACAGAGATTAACAGAGTATGCAATTAGATTTAAATGCTGTAATTGGAACATGCTGTTAAGTGCCTACCGTCAGTCCTGGGTCTCCCCTTTTGGCAAGTAAGCCGCTCCTTGGGTTGCTTTGTAAATTTAACACTGTCTTCACCAGTCACAAATTCTCCACCACTACTGCAGACAGCACACAGGCCTGACATTATTATGAAATTGTCATGTATTATCCAGCACATTCCTATGGTTCTTTATACTTTCAAAATGCTTTCAATTTCAATTAGGTCTTTTGAGCTTTGTAACAGCCTGTAAAGGAGGGAGAACAGATATTGCAAGGGATGCGGTTGAGGATGGATACAGGTGAAAAGACTTGCCCAGGGCCTATTACACTACTTTGCTGATGAATCATGAATCTAAACTAGGTCTTTTGACTTGAAATCCCATGTGCTTTCTCTCATGCCATATTACCTTCATAGGTTGTGATGTGAAATTAAATTTTGCCTGCTGAACCTCTCAGGAGGTGAAGCTCCTCAGCCCCATTAAGGAAAATTTGCCATCCAATCAATTTCAAATCTTGGCGACTCCACGTGTTTCAGAGTAGAACTGTGCTCTGGAGTGTTCAATGGCTGTGACCTTTTGAAAGTAGATTGCCAGGTCTTTCTCCTGAGGCATCTCTGGGTGGATTTGAACCATCAGCTTTTGTGTTAGTAGCTGAGCACTTAACATTTTGTGCCACCTAGGGACTCCAAAAAACTTTGCCATTGAGTCACAATTACTCATGGTGACCCATGTGTATCAGAGCAGAACTATGATCCGTAGAGTTTTCAATGACTGATTTTTTGGAAGTAGATTGTCAGGCCTTTCTTCTAAGGCACCTCTAATCCACTTGTTGGTGCATTCAAACCTCCAACCTTTCAGTTTGCCACTGAGTGCATTAACCATAAGTTGCCATATTTTGATATCTATTATACTTGTCTTCTTAGGCCTCCACCAACAATATTACCTTTATTAATCACTGACATTACCACAGAGTGAGGTCAGTCATTTATTAGGTGCTTGTTTAATACCTATTGTTTGTCAACACACTGATAAACACCATATAAAAACTATAAAAGAGTATCTTTAAATCTTATTATTTCCAACTATCTGTGTGACTCAGTTTGCCCACATACAAAATAAAAATAATAGTTAACACTTGTCAAGACAATTACTCTGTGTCAGGCCTTTTAGAGATGCTCCACATATAATAACTCTTTCATTTTAAAAGTTAGTGGTTTTCAAACTATGCAATGTGGTGACATAAGGGTCCACAGTGGTGTCTCAGAGATCATTGAGAAGTGGAGAGGGTTAATCAGATGACCCTCTGGCCCCAGCTCCCAATCTTTACCCAGAAAGAAAACCTGAAAATTTTGGATTTGCTCACTCATATATTTTGTAGATACTGGAATTTTTAAAAATAGGTTTTATATGTATATATATTCTTGGTTCAAAATTCAAAAAGCAGGAATATGTATAGAGTGAACAGTCTTCCTACTTTTCAGAGGACCACTCAGTACACTTCCTTCCAAAGGAAAAACAAAACAATTTTTTAAAAAGTTAATATCAACTTCGGGCAAAATGGCACTATAGGCTGAAGCACCACACCGTCCCTCTGCAGCAAAGATCCAAAAAACTAAGCCAAACAGAGAAAACAGCAATTCTGAAACCCTAAAACATCAAATGAAGAGATAAAGAACTCAGCCAAGCACAAATGGAGTGAGAAAACTGACAGAGAACTGAGAGCAAGGAGAGATTCATGCAGAGGTCCCCTATCAGCTAATGCAGCGGGTCCTCCATCTTGGACTCCTGTCAGAGATCAGCAAATAGGGGATACGAGAAAGCAGCTTCACGGAGCTTCCAGCAGGAAACAAAACCATCTCTCATCTCTCCATTCCAACGGCAAGCTGCCCTAGTACTCTTTTTTGTTTGAATGTTTTTGGCTCCTGTTCCTCTCTCCTCTCTCCCATATCTGTCTTAGCTCCACACGTAACAGTCTCCCCCCTACATCCTGCCTACCTGCACCGTGTGCTTAACATCACACCACAAAGCAGCACAGGCACGGCTTACCAAAACCTGCCCTGCACTGGTTTCCGACCCACCCTGGTGGCTGTAGTAAGTGCCACAAACAACCCATCCCAGTAACTCCTCTTCAGCTAGACCTGCCCTGCTGTACCATAGCTGACCGACTGACCCTGCCAATTGGGGAAGGAAGCGAAAAGTATCATGCCCACAGATGAGCAAACAACAAAGAACACATAGCCTGCCTGCTCAGACATAGCCAAATTTAAAAAAAAGGACGAAAAAAAAATCTACAGTCAATAAACCAGAAAAATAATTACTGAATGCCCCAAAGACAGCAGACAATATAAAAACATTTACAAAAACAGGACAGGATCGTTCCAGTAGGCATCCAAAATAAAACACCAGATGACTTTCCAGTGGAAGAAAAGGCATTAGAACTACCTGATAGGGAATTCAAATCTCTAATACTCAGAATTATCCAAGAGTTTAAGCAAAAAGCAGACAAAAATGAGCAAAAAATAGACAAATTCAAAGAAAAGGCAGACAAAAAAATGGAAAATACATACAAAAAAATGGAAGAATTCAGGAAAATAATACAGGAACAAAATGCCAAATAAATTCAAAACTAGAAATTATACAAAAACAACAATTAGAAATCCAAAAGATAAACAACAAAATTTCAGAAATGGACAGTGTCATATAAGGGCTGAGGAGCAGATTTGAAACAGTGGAAGATAGGATCAGTGGAATTGAAGGCAAACACTTGGATACAACTCTGAGGAAAACTCAGAAAAAAGAACAAAGAAAAATGAAGACACAGTGAGAGTTATGTGGGATACAATCAAAAGCAAAAATTTTCGAGTGATTGGAGTTCCAGAACAGGGAGAGAAAACAGAAAACACAGAGAGGATCATTTAAGAACTCCTGACAGAAAACTTCCTCAATATCATGAAAGATGAAAAGCTGGCCATCCAAGAAGCTCAACGAACCCTATATAGCATAGACCCCAAAAGAAAATCACCAAGACATATCATAGTCATACTCGCCAAAACCAAAGACAAACAAAGAATCCTGAGAGCAGCTTGTGAAAAACAAGAAGTCACATACAGAGGAGAAACAATAAGACTAAGCTCAGATTATTCGGTGGAAACCATGCAGGCAAGAAGGCAATGGGATGACATATATAGAACATTAAAAGAAAAAAATTGCCAGCCAAAAATAATATATCCTGCAAAACTATCATTCAAATATGATGGTGAAATTAGGACATTTCCAGATAAACAGAAAATAAGGGAATATGTAAAAACCAAACAAAATTCCAAGAATTATTAAAGAGAGTTCTTCGATCTGAGAACAACTTCAGCTCACAGGCTGAATCTAAGACACAGCATCATACTAGCCAGATACCAATCTAGGAAATGAACTCTCAAGGACTATCCAAAACCAAAAGAAATACAACAGGGAATCAGAGCAGTTAATCTGTAAATGACAACAA
>NW_004443939.1:6811590-6849127 GCF_000243295.1 Trichechus manatus latirostris
ATCCCACTCCTAGGAATATATCCTAGAGAAATAAGAGTCGTCACTCAAGTAATATGCACACCTATGTTCATCGCAGCATTGTTCACAATAGAAAAAAGTCGGAAACAATCTAGATGTCCATCAACAGATAAATGGATAAACAAACTATGGTACACACACACAATGGAGTACTACGCAACGAGAAAGAACAATGATGAATCTGTGAAGCATCTCATAACATGGATGAAACTGGAGGACACTATGCTGAGTGAAATAAGTCAATCACAAAAGGACACATATTGTATGAGACCTCTATTGTAAAAACCCATGAAAAAGTTTCCACACAAAAAAGTAACAATCTTTGTTGGTTACCAGGGATGGGAGGGATGGGGGGTGAAATACTAAATAGGCAATAGATATGTGGTATCTTTGGTGACAGGTGAGACAGTACACAATACTGGGGAAACCAGCACAACTTGTACAAAGAAAGGTCATGGAAGCTCCATAGACACATCCAAACTCCCTAAGGGACTGAATTGTTGGGCGGAGGGCTATGGGGACCATGGTCTCGGGGAACATCTAGCTTAATTGGCATAACACAGTTTATAAAGACAATGTTCTACATTCTACCTTGGTGAGTAGCGTCTGGAGTCTTAAAAGCCTGTGAGTAGCCATCTAAGATACTTCACTGGTCTCATCCCTTCGGGAGCAAGGGAGAATGAAGAGAACATGATACAAGGAAAAGATTAGTCCAAAGGACTAATGGACCACAGCTACCAAGGCCTCCACCAGACTGAGTCCAGTATAGCTAGATGGTACCCAGCTACCACCACTGACTGCTCTGATCCAGATCACAACAGAGGGTTCTGGAGAGAGCTGGTGAAGGATGTAGAACAAAATTCTAACACACACAAAAAGAGACCAGATTTACTGGCCTGACAGAGACTGGAGAAACATCAAGAGTATGGCCGCCAGACACCCTTTTAGCTCAGTGGTGAAGTCACTTCCAAGGTTCACCGTTCAGCCTGGGATTGGACAGCCCCATGAAACAAAACGAGACTAATGAGGCACAGCATTCCAGGGACAAGAGCTAGAAGGCAGAAGGGGATAAGAAAGCTGGTGACAGGGAACCCAAGTTTGAGTAAGGACAGTGTTGATGTGTTGTGAGGTCATTAACCATTGTCATAGGGCAACATGTGTACTAACTGTTTAATGAGAAACTATTTTGTCCTGTAAACCTTCATCTAAAGTGAGAATAACAGCACAAATGGAAGAGCGTAGTCGATGTCTCTGAACTGTGCATGTAGAAATTTTTGAAAATGGTGTATCTTTGGCTATGTATATAGCCAAAAAAAATGGTCGAGAAGGGAGAGGGTTGACATGTGATGGAGTTGTTAACCAATGTCATAAAACAATATGTGTACTACTGTTTAATGAGAAAATATATGTTCTGTAAACCTTCACCTGAAGTACAATAGAAAAAAAAGTTAATACCATTATTAATTCATTGGGTGTCTTTTCAGTGATTTTTTAATGAGTATAGAAGCAAATATGGGTACATATTCTTTTTTCCATTTTTCTTCTTTACTGTACACACTTTTCTACTTTTTGATATTTTACTTAAAAGTACAACTTTCAAAACTTTCCATATCAGTACCTAAAAAAGCAGCATAATTTCATTTAACTCTTTTGATGAACACTTAGGTCATTTCCCATCTTTTGTAGTGAGGAATTAATATTGCATATGTCATTTTTTAAGTGGGCAAATACGTCTATAGTATAATTTCTTAAGGAGCCCTGGTGGCAAAGTACTTGGCTGCTAACCAAAAGATCAGCAGTTCAAACCCACGAGCTGCTCCATGGAAGAAAGATGTGGCAGTCTGCTTCTGTAAAAGTTTACAGCCTTGGAAACCCCATGGGGCAGTTCTACTCTGGCCTACCAGGTCGCTATGAGTTGGTATCGATTTGACAGCTGTGGGAGTGGGATGATTTCCTAGAACTGGAAGTGTAGAGTCAGAGAATAGGTTCATATGAAATTTTTTGTTTGATATTGCTTGAATTGTCTCAATTTACCTCCTACCAGAAACTTATGAGTGTTTCCACTCAGTCTTAGCAACATGAGGTATCATAAAACTTCTGCATTTTTTCCTATTTGATAGGTGAAAATGGTACATGAGTATAGTTTTAATTTCCATTTCTCCTATCATATGAGAAGTCAAGTGACTTTTCCTTTTTTAAGAATATTTTACTTTTCGTCTTCTGTGACCTGTCTATGCATTTCCATATTGATTTGTAGGAACTATTTATATATTAGAGATATTAGCCCTTAGTCTGTGATGAGTTGCAGATATTTTCCTGGAGTCATTTGTCTTTTGACTCTGCTTATGGTATTTTTTTTTCCATGCAGATTCTTCAGATACGTAAAGTAAGATTTATTAATTTTTTTATCTTCTGGCTTTAATAGTTTGTATAATAGTTGAAAAGATTTTTCCCATCCCTGGATAATAAAATAATTCTCACATGTTTTCCTCAACTGCTTTTATGATTTCGCTTTTTACTTTTAAATCTTTGATCCATTTGGAATTCATCTTGGTGTATAGTGTGAATGTGAATCCAATTTTTTTTTCCAAATGACTACCCAGTTATTACTACTATGGACTAGTATGTTCTCCTCTCCACACACTGATTTGAGTTTCCAGCTTTATTATATCCTGATTTCTATATATGTTTGAGTTCTATATATATATTTGAACTTTCTATCCTTTGTCATTTGTTTTATTTATGAGCCAGTATCTCACTGTTTTATTACATCTTTATGATGTCTAAATGTTTACTACAAGAGGTGCTCTCTCATTGCTCTTCTTTTTCTGTGTTTTCTGCCTATTCTTATTTGTTTCTTTTTCCTGTGAAGTTTTTAAAAAACTTCTTTAGTATTTAACTGAATTCAATTTATAAATTAATGTAGGGAAAAATTATATTTTTATTAAGTTGAGCCTTTCTACTCAAAAACTTGGTATATATACATTTCCATTTGTTCAGCTCTTCTTTTGTGGAATTTCACAAGTGTGCGTGTTTCATATACATATATAAATGTGCATATATAGGTGTGTGTGCTTGCATTTGTACATATATAATATATGTAATGTATGTGTAATTTTATATAAGCATGTATAATTTGTCTATACATAAGATATACATGATGTTGAATTAATCAATTGCCTTTCATTATCTCTGGAGAAAGATCAAATTTTCTCCTTAGATCTATTAAGAAGAAGAATTTTATTAATAAATATCTTTACATAGATTCATTTTTACATTCTTGGAATAACTCTGCTAGCCAATATTTATATAGAATTTTTGCATCATGACAACAACAAAAAATTTTTTTAAGTGTGAAAAATTGACTAGCTCATCTCTAAGATCTCAAGAAGTTCCAACATCCATTGAGTAAAATCCAGAAAACTGAGAAAAATTAAATACCATACCATTTGGTACTAATTGTAAGAGCCACAAGGAATTAAAAGAATAATTTTCCATTCTCTATACTTGCTCCAGTGTTCAGCACAAAATAAGTGTGCAAATAATGTTTGTCCAATAAATACATGAATAAATATTTACTGAACATTAGGAGACACACGACACAGTGTAGGTAGGATACAGCAATGACTTAAAGTATCCCAGGGACTTAAAGAGATCGGCTAGAAAGAGCATGGAATTTTGACTCAAGATTACCTAGAAACTAATTCAAGCTCTGCTCCTCTAGTAGATGAGAGATGTTAGGCCTAACCCTTAACACACTGAGTCTCAGTTTCCTCGTCTGTAAAAATGGAGAGAATAATATACAGCATGCAATATGTAGCAAGCATTAAGTGAAGTATTCTAAATAATTAATAAGCACATTGCTTGGTGTGCAGCAGATTTTTTTTTTTTTAATAATTACTTCCCTTCCCGTGCCTTTTTCTCTGTCCTTCATTAAGACTATCTTCTGTAGTATAGTGGATAATGCAACACACACACACACACACACACACACACACACACAGACCCCTACAGTAAAATAAAAACAGCTTAGGGCTGCAAAAGCAACTCTGAGTTTGGAGCTAGACGGAACTGGGTTCTAACCCCAGTTCTTGTTGTTGTTATGCCCTGTTGAGTCAATCCAAGTCATAGCAACCCTGTATGACAGAGCAGAACTGCTCTGTAAGGTTTCCTAGGCTGTAATCTTTATGAGAGCAGATTGCCAGGTCTTTTCTCCAGTGGTGCTGCTGGTGGGTTCAAACCAATGACCTTTCGGTTAGCAGCCGTGCACTTAACCATTGCACCACCAGGGCTCCTTACCTCAGGTCTGCCACTGTCTAAAAGTTTGATCATGCACATGTTATCTAAATCACTAAATCTCAGTTTCCTTGTCTGTAAAATGGGAATGATAATACTTCCTCTTCATACTGTTGGTTTGAAGACTAAGTGAGACAATGCATATGAAATACATAGTCCAAAGCAGCAAGAATAGCCTCAGTGTCCTTGTTCTGCTCTGCCAGCTACACAGATGACAGTTGATGTATGGATTTACCCACTGCTGCCAAGAATTCTCCTCTTCAGTCAGAACTCCACAGAGTGGAGAATTCCAACTGCCTGATCATGAGACATAACAACAGGAATCGTGTCTCACTCTTCTTTCTTCCCTGATCTCCAATTGTCCCGGTCATGTGGATCCCTCACTATAGTATTTAATCATATGCTGTCATATATGGTTACTCAACTGTTGGTGTGTTATGTTCTACAAACCAAAGCACCCCACCTAATGCTGTTCTTTTATCCTTCAAAGTAACTCTCATTGGACTGAACCCAAAGTCAGCCAGCAATTAAATACTTTACACCTTATAATTTTAGGGTTAGAAGGTTACTAAAAGGTTTGATATGTGAATCCCCTCTACTACAGTTGATTAATCTATTTGAAAAACTCCACTGAAAGATTCTACTTCTCATGACAGCCCATCCCACTAGAATGCTCCCTCCCACCCCAGGGCCTTTGCATGTTTTCTTTTTTTTTTTTTTTTTTTGTCCCTGTAACACTCTTCTCCATGCCTTCCCTTCGTCTTTTTTAGTCTTACTCCTATAATCCTTAAAAATCTCAAATCATTTGCCTCTTCTTCTGGGAAGCCTTCCTGACCAACCAAGCTAAATCAGTATCCTTCTATGCTATACTATTATAGCTCCTTGCACTCTTCCTTTATTGTAGTTAACATAGTAATTATTCACATTTGTGATTGTTTGAAAAATAAACATTTTTCTCACCCTTTGAGCTATAAACTCCTTGAGACCGAAGCAAGTTTATTTTTGCTCATCATATTATCACCAGCTCCTGGCCCGTAGTTACATCTTTTAATAAAGGTTTCTCATATTAGTCTGTGTATTAAACTATTAGGTGATATTTTGACATTCTCTATATCATTGGATCCTCTCTTCAGCTCAATCACCGAGTGAATTTTGATCCTTCTTCCACACTCCAGACATCTTTTCTTGACTGGCCAACAGTTTACGACTAAGCATCTCCCATTTAGCCCACTACCTGGGAGAAAGCTATCTTGCCCTTCCAGGCAAGCAGCCTACCCCAGCCCACTCCCTGGTGTGCCCACTAGACACACACATATACACACAAACTGAGAGTACCTTCAGTGAACAGCAGACTTTACATGTTGTGTTTCATGTAAACACTTTCTCTACCAGTTGCCGTTGAGTTGACTCCAACTCATGGCGGCCCCATGTGTGTCAGAGTAGAACTGTGGTCCATAGGGTTTTCAAAGGCTGATATTTTGAAAGTAGATCACCAGGTGTTTCTCCTGTGGCATCACTGGATAGACTCAAGCCTCCAACTCTTTTGTTTGCAACAAAGCATGTTAGCTGTTTGCACCACCAAGGGACTAAACACTTTCTCTACATAAGTAAAATGTGTACTAAAACAAACAAACATACAAAAAACGGTTGCCATCAAGTCCGTTCCAGCTTATAGCAATCCCACGTGTGTCACAGTAGAACTGTGCTCCATAGGGTTTTCAACAGCTGATTTTTCAGCAGTAGATTGCCAAGCTTTTCTTCTGAGGTGCCTTTGGGTGGACTTGAACCTTCAGGCTTTTGGTTATCAGCTGACCCTAAACAATGATAAATCCAAGATTTTTGTGCAAGTCTTAGGCCAGTTTGCCCTCAGATCCAGTCTTCACATTCACCCTGTTCTGTATCAATAGGGGGCTCACCTCTACGAGCTGCAATTTCCAGGGGAGGTTCTGGAAGAAATTAGAAGGCTAGAAGAAGGGGAATACCAAGATATTTCCCTACCCTTTCTCTATGCTCAAGAGCTGCGTCTTTTCCATGGCACTAGTTCCCATCTGACATGCCTGCCCTGGTCCCATATTCCCTCAATAACCTCCACCCCTGGACTCCAGGAACACTCTCCTCACTTGGGGCCTCTAGACTAGAGGGGTTCAGGGCTTCCTGCTATTGCAGACCTTTGAGTTTCCTTCCATCCCTTGCTTGCTTCTTACTTTTTCCATCACCCAGGTAATCAGTTTCCTTTATTCAATTCCCTCAAAGTGGTTTTTACTTTCCTAGTTGGACTGATGCAAGTAAAAATGACAACAGAAAGCTGGAGCGACTTTTCCTTATATTGCCGTTTCACTCTGTGATTATTTGTATACCTTTCATTTCATATTAGGATGCAGGCACCAAGTGTTATACATTCTCTGCATTACCACACCAACTCCCAAAGCACTTTTTACATATTAAAACTTCTATAAATAGTTGCTGAATGAATGAATGAATGAATTCAACCTTGGGTGTTGTAATATCTTAAGTGTTAAAGGTTCTATGTACATCCTAAAGTTGTTATACATTAATTAGAATCAGTCGATAAGCACCTTCCTCAATAACATACAAATCTGGAAGTAATGTAATTAATTCAAAATTACATAAGCAATCAAGGTGTGCTTACTTTTCTGTCAACCAAGGCATAATTACTTAGCTGTGAGAAAGCTCAAAAGGGGTTTGTATAGCCTTGAATGGGTCTTACATAGCATATGACAGCTCAGGAATCAGCAGAGCATTGTAGAAAGCACTAGACAATTAAGGTTGCTTAAACATAAAGCATGGAAGAAATATCTATTCCAGCCAAAACAGTATTATGATTTTACTAAAAGAATTTCTTAAAGAGACGACTAGATCTACTATTTAGATGCAATTTCACACACACACACCACACTAACAAACTCCAGCTAGTTTTAGAGAGAGGGATGGATGGATGGATGGATTGATGGATGGATGAGTGGATGGGTGGATGGATGGATGGGGGGGGATGGGTAGATGGATGGATAGATGGATAGATACAGAGAAATGAGCAGAAAGAGAGAGATTAAATTATGCCTTATCTTATGTTCCCTGGAAAACAGAACTGAGAGGACTTCTATGCAAGTAACTGGTTTTGGAGGTAATCCCAAGGCGCAGAAGTGAAATTTAGGAGTAGATGAGGAAACATGTAAAAAGCAATATATAGCCCCAGTTCCATCACTCGTTTCTTGTATTTTGTGATTTCAGGTCTCCGTGCCTTCATTCATTCATTTATTTAACACTGATTAGATGTCAGGCACTGTACCTGGCCTTACAGATACAGGAGAATGAAAATGGCAACACTTGTCCTCATGATTGGAACTTAGCTACAATATCCAGCTCATGATTTGGAAGGCTCTGCCTTCAGGGCACTCCAGGCTAGCAGTGTGCCTCCTTCATCAGACATCACAGGATTCACTGGCCTCTAGTACTCCCACACCCAATGCACAGCCTCATCGTATGGTTTCCCCTTCCAGATGCCTCTGGCAGTTCATGTATTTAGATTTCTTCAGCATTATTTTTCTAGGGTCTTCGGGAATGTTGAGCAATCTAAATAATTTATCACCATGAATAATGCTAATGCCTCCCCACAGATAAATTTTAGCAGCACCAGGTATCAGCCGGAATTCTTTTGCTTTTTAACTCTTCACTATTGTGTCTGAGTGTTAAGGATCTAACCTTTAGACCAAATCTCCAGCCAGAAGTAATTACTCCAAAGTGTGTGGGGAGATGGGGCAATTTAAGGTAAGTCATCTCTGATATTACTGATAGCGGTTAAGAATGCTCTGAGCTATCAGAAAAGGCCACTGGTACAGAGCATGTTAAACCCAGACAGGAAGGATTCTATGTGTCCTAGCGGAGCCCAGCCCCATGTTGTATAGATAAAAAATGTGGACAGCATCATGTAGTAGAAAGGGCATGGCTTTGCGTTCACACAGATCTGGTCCAAATAACTACTTAGCTACTAACTTCCTGTGTAACTTTCACCAAGTCGCTTCACCTCTCTGAGCAGAGATTTTTCGTCTACAAAATAGACCTAACTCCTAGCTCATAGAGTTGCTGTGAGGATGACATGAGCTAAATTATGAAAAGGGTGGAATGATTCTCTGAAAATGTGAGTAGGATCATGTTAATCTTTTGTTCAAAATCCTCCAAAGGCTTCCCATTTTACTTAGTGAGAAAGCCAAAGTGCTTACACGGGGCTAAGGGCCCTACTCAGTATGCACCCCTCACCTCTCTGGCCTTATCGCGTCTGTACTCCCCATTGATTACTCTGCTCCAGTCACACTGGTCCCCTTGGGGTTCCTTGAAAACTCTAACTTTGCTTAAATCTCAAGTCCTTTTCATTTGCTATTTCCTTTGCCGGGAGAGTTCTTGCCCCAAGTATCTATATGGCACATGCTCTCACCTGTTTTAGGTCTTTTCTCAGATGTCATCTTTGTGCTGAGGTGTTTCCTATCTAGGCCACTTTAGCTAAAATTTAATCCCTCCCCCAAAACTTTGTACCTCTCTTCCCTACTTTTATTTTTCTCCTTAGCACTTATCACCATCTGACACTGTGTAATTTCCACAAGTTTATATCTCCTTACTTGTATGGCACCACCACTAGAATATAAAGTCCAAAAGGGCAAGGATTCTTGACTGTTTCATTTACTGCTGTATCCTTAGTAGGAACTTAATATTTGTTGAATGAATCAAAGAATCAGTGAATGAATGCATGAATGGAACATTGAAAGGTACTCATTAAACTGGAAGTCGGTGGTTCAGTGGTAGAATTCTCACCTTCCAGGTGGGAGACCCGGGTTCAATTGCCAGCCAATACACCGCATGTGCAGCCACCACCCATCTGTCCGCAGAGGCATGCGTCTTACTATGATGCTGAACCGGTATCAGCAAAGCTTCCAGACTGAGACAGACTAGGAAAAAAAGCCTGGTGATCTACTGCTGAAAATCAGCCAAAGAAAATCCTGTAGATCACAACGGTCTGACCCACAACCGATCGTGGGGATGTCTCAGGACCAGGCAGTGTTTTTTTCCAATAAGTCAGGGGCCAGCTTGACGGTAGCCAACAGTAATGACAAGTGTTTGCTGAATGAAGCAACGGGCCACACTTCAACTCAAATAGCTGGCAGAATGATACAAGTGCCAAAAGAGACACTAGCAGTGAATTGTGGCTCTTCCCCATGGGGAAGACGATTTGACTGAGACTTGACCGCAAAGTGCTTTTTTTAGCAACAGCATAAATTATTCTGGGTGAGTATCTTCTCCCTGGCATCCTAAATTTCTCACAAGTACCCAGCTGGTTGGCAGGCAGCCCTACTTAATAACAACCTCTGACCCTTGAAGAGCAGTTTCTCTTGCTCAAAGCACTTTCAGATACACATTCTATTAAAGCTCCATAATCTGTGCACCAAAGGCTCTTCCCACCACTTTTATCTTGCATGTTAGTAAGGATACAGGGCTTACGGCAGAGCAAGTCTCAAAAAGAAATGAGGCTAGCAAACTAGAAAAAAACATGCAATAGCAGATTGGGAGTAAAGCCAAAAAAAACTATGTTTGTTACTGTTAATATGACCTCACTTTTACCCTCAAGCTGATTTGGCCTGGGATACAGGATGGGTTGAACAGATACAATGCAGTGAGCGAAGAAAGAGATTCTTTCCAGTCACATACACCAGCTAACTCAAGATTGGTGGTCACTGGGGTCACAGAAGTTATGAGCAAATGGCCCTAACAACCCAATAGGAGTTGAACAAGTGTTTCTCCGGTGAATAGATGAATGGATGAAAAATTTTTTTCATTCATAAATATTTATTAAGCACTTCCATCATGCTATAGGCTCTGTGGTAGGCACCAGGGTTACAAAGATGAATGAGATATGTAGAGGGTCTGGGAGTATACCAGTGCCTATCAAATGTTTTTTAGCCGTGGAATCTTTCTTTGATAGAACAAAAGCCTAATATGCAAAACAGTTCAAAGCTGAGCTGCTCCAAATTGAAACAGGCTGTGTGTGGAGAGGGAAAGAAGGGCGAAAGGAGGAAGGGGTCTTCACTCCTGTGGGGTGTCTAAGGAAGCACTATGGCTCCCCAGAGTGTGTTTGAAAACATCGACCTAAATGAACATTCCAGTGCCTTGTACAACAGAGATGTTAGGATTCTGTTGGTAATCCATTAACCCCATTATCAGAGAGAAAGGCTCTGAGGAGTAGAAGACAAAGAGGGAAAGGTTCAGAGCTCATAGTATGCTCTGGAGGGGATGCTACTATAGGGTCCGTGAAAACCAAGGGTATGTGAAAGCCAAAGCTTGGGACAGGAGACTGCTGTGGTCATTAGTCGTTTATTTTGGCTACCAGCATGGATCTTGATGAAGGATAAACTTGCCTCTTATTACAGAGGCTGGAATGCTAGGTATTTCCTTGCCCAGATTCATTTGCCTCCAAGGCACAGGACTGAACCAAGGTCTAGGGACATAAATGGACGTGTGTCCTCTTTCTTCTCTCCTCTAGACCTCTCCTTAGCTGGCACTGCAGTGTCTGTGGTTGCAAGGTCAGATCCTGACACAGTGGAGCAGTGCTAGGGACTCAGGCAGCAAATTCCTCATCAGACTAGTACCCCTGGAAGCTTAATCTCAAACCTGTTCTGCAGCCTTCTGAAATTCTGTGAGCTGCCCAATATCTTCTAATAAACTCCTTTTCCACTTTATCAGCCTGAGCCAATTACTGTCACTTACAGCCTAGAGCCATGAGAAGTACAGGCCACCAAATCAGAAGGAGGTCAAGCAGGAGACCTTGATATGAATACTTCTGTTCCTTCAGAAGCTCACCTCAGGTCAAACCAGGAAACCACATAAAATGGAGCTGCTAAATGAAAGAGCCTAAAAAGTTTCCAATAGTATCATCTGGGAAGAGTCTTGAATTCTCTCCCTTTCAATACACAACTTTAAAAAAAAAATCTACCTTTGAGCTTTTGAGTTTATATTTTGGAAACTGTCAGCCAACGACAGTGGCTTCTTCCTGTCCAGAACTTTGGACAATCTCAGAGTCAGATGTTCTAAGAAACCATTTTTCATTTGGGAGCTCCTTAAATAGAAATCCAGGTGGCTTTCAGCCTGATAGCCAAGTTGTTGACAAAGCACAGGAGTTAATGATATTTCCTGGACACCAGTCTGTATTGCTTTTACAGGATTTTGTGGCACTGAACTTGATAGTCCCTCTAAAATCATTAATCTAGTCTCAGCTACTTCTGTTGGTCATGATTAACTTGGCACTTGTACTCAGAGAGGCCCAAGGAGAGGAAAATGTTCTCCTATATTAATTGAATGTTTACCTGGAAATAAAGCTCTAGTTGGGGAATTAGAAGTTAGGAAATGGGGGTTCTTATCCTGGACTTGCCGATTTTCAGCTCTGTGGCCTTGATGTGTCATTTAATCTATCTAGGTCCTGGTTTCCCCATATGTAAAAGTGGGGAAACATACTTAATGGGATTCTTATCAAGATTAAATAAGTTGATGCATGTACATTCCACTCAATAAAGTTTAGGTGTTATTGCTCTTGTTTCTTTGTCATTGTTATTATTATAAGAGGCAGAAGTAGATGTTGCTAGAGATGCTGGGGGAAGGCATATGGATGAGGAATAAGGGAAACAGAGGTAATGTGGAAGAAAGAACACTTTGGAGTCAGAGGGTTCTGCTTTGCACCAGCCATGTAAATTTGGACAACCTATTTCAGCTTCTGAAACTCTGGGTTTTGTTTTTTTTTTAATCCATAGCATAGAGAATCAATTGTGAGGATTAAATAATATGATGATTATAAAATCCCTGGGTACAATGCCTAACTCATAGTATGACCTCAATCAGTGTTACTTCCTTCCTATTTTCCCATCTTATCAAAGAAGGGGGAGGGTTTACTCACAGAGAACTAATCCAAGGGTTGGCAAACACAGTCAGTGGAAAACGTACCTACCACTAGTTTTTATAAATAAAGTTTTATTGGAACACAGCCATGCCTACTTGTATCCTATTGTCTATAGCTGATTGGGAGTCCCTGAGTGATGCAGAGTTTAATGTGCTCAGTTAGTAACCAAAAGGTTGAAGGTTCAAGTCTACCCAGAGGCACCTCAGAAAAAAGGCTTGTCTATCTACTTCCCAAAAAATCAGCCATTGAAAACGCTATGGAGCAGAGTACGATGACACACACAGGGGCACCATGAGTCAGAATCGACTCAACAACAACTGGTTTTCTGGTTTATGGCTGATTTAGTTGCTATGGAAACCATATGGTCCAAAAAGCCTAAAATATATACTATTTGGCCCTTTACAGAAAAAGTTTGCCGATCTCTGATCTAAACTATCAAGTCCAACCTCCACATTTACAGTTTTGGAAACATAAAGTTAAGATAATTAAATGATTTGCCTAAGGTCACAAGAGTACTTAGAGAGAAAAAGGTAAACGAACAAACATCCTCCACTGAGCATTATGCAGTGTGGATAACAGCTTCAAAAAAATTTTTGATTCAAGTCCAGGTTCCGCCACTTGCTGGCTGCAAAACCTTAGATGAATTGCAGACTTAATTCACATAATGACTACTGGGTTAGCATTTTGCCATAACAGCCCTGCTTTCAGACAACACCTCATCTCTCTTTTTTCAGTAAAATAGCTTTTTTACCCCAAAACGTATTAATAAACAAGATATAAGAAGTAAAATTTTGACATGAGAGTTTCAGGTAGAGATATAAGCACCTATTTATTGGACACAATAGTTCATAGTCAGAGAATATCAGCTGGAACAAATTTAAATTGTATACCACCTGTGGAAGAACCCAAAATGTCTTGTTTTATGTACAAATGTCAAGAAATTCTTTAGTCTGTAATTAATGCAGTTGTGTCCGGAGCAGTGTATATCCTATGTATATACACTGCACCCCACTCTTCTCTGTTCTCAAACCTTCTATTTTTCTTTCTGTACTTTTTGGGGAGAAATTTCTCTTAGCCTTTGAATGCCTGGAGCCCTTCTCTGTAAACCCCTGCTAACACACAATAATCTGATCTTAGTTTTGCCATGTCACCCTAAAGCAGAGGCATTTATTTGATATTTATTTAATAATAATTTAGTTCTTTCACTGAGTGGTTTTGGAACTTTTCTGGAATTTTTAGCCCTTTTGGCCATTTTGCACAATTTCAAGAATGTTTTGTTTTGGCGGGGGGGGAATTTTTGTCTTGTAAAAATAAATAAAAGACCACCCAAATGGGAATAAACAGAGGCTATTTATTCAGAGCTTGCGATAATAGCAAGAATGTCAACCATCATTTGTATTTAGCAGAGTCTCAAAGACAGGCAAGAGAGTTGTAAAGCTTTAGAGTGGAAAAAAATGGGAGGTGGGGAGGTTTCAGGTATGTTCTGATTGGAGATTGTTGGCATAGGGAAGCTGGAGGCAGGCTAACTAGAAGAGGAGCATCTTATGTGATTAGCTTGGGAGCATATTTGGCTTTCTATGGCTTGTCCTAAGTGGGAAGCAGGGGCAAAAAGAATAGGGAGGTTGGCCAAGTCCTGGGCTGATTGTTGCAAAGGTTGTAATTTAGTGTACTGGAGTAGATGCTATAAAGGTCATGGTTTGGCTTCCCAGGATGGTTGCTGCAGAAGTTGTAGGTCAGATCAGAGTTCTATTGTCATGTATGATCTGCCCATCATCCATTTGAATATTCAGTCCCCCAGTCCCTCCTTTTGGTCATTCTCTCACTTGCAAGAGATTGATCAATTCAGAGAAACTAGAGATTAAGATCTTCAGATTTCCAATTGTCTCCATAGTCAACAGTATCATATGACCTTCTTGACCTTTTTGTTGTTGTATCATCATGTGATCATTTGATGAGAGAGTTATTACACAGAAGCATTTCAGACTGGATAGACTGTAATGAACCTGCATTGTGACCGCTATGGCAAAAAGAGGAACATTTAATAGTCTCTTTAAGATGCTTTGCAGCCAAGAATCCCAATTTCCCAACCAAGGCAAGAGAACAAGAGCCACATAGCTTTTTCTATAAGACAATGTATAATCTGTTCTATCTTGCTCAGTTCACTGATACAAGTATAGCAGGAAGTATTGACAATTGCACAGACACCACCATGACTAGTGAACAAGAAATCTAGAGCAAGGTAACTGTCCATCTAATGCTGCCAACAAGTTGAGAGTGATATGTATTCTATCTAGCAAAGGAGTGGTACCATTAACAACTTCTGCTAGAGTTAGTGATATTTCTTGCAGATCTTTTTTATTTGTATGATTCCCACCATTGAAAACATTTCTCTGATTTTTTGGATAAACAGTTAAGTCAGTAATTCCTCCAGGTAGGGTGACCAAATATTCAACAGTGGCCTCATTTTGGGGCTCACATCTGAGTTGGAGTTTCCAGCTTTGATGATTTATAGAATTAGAGTCCCTGTATACTGATAAGTCTTGGAATACTATTTCTAGAGTGCATGAGATGTTAGTCTGAGGCAAAGAAGATCAGATGTCCTGGCCACAAAGGAAGTAGTATACAGTAGGGATACATAGATATCCAGGAAAAAATAAAAGAGATGTTCATGACGAGATCAGAACCAAGGCCTTACTTTAGCTGGGGTATATGTTTGGATCACTATTAGTCTCTCCCAAGTGGCAAGTATTTGGCTCGTCTCCCTAATAAGGTTGTTGAATTCAAATTTATATTATCAAAAGTCGGATTGATAGATTGTAATAATTGGTTCTTTTTCTAGGAGAGAAGGATACTAGCAAAGTCACAGGTTGATTTGTTTAAGGTCATTTGTCCATAAAGGTGCAAGTGAAAATGCCATCAGCTGCAATTCCCTAGGGTCTTATATGATGAGAATAGAATTGTAAGAGGTTTTTATCATGAGGGTTGGTGATAGATGACATATCCAAAAGTTGCTAAGATTGACAGCAGTGTTACTGTTCGGGATAATCTAAGGATAGCATTAGAAGAGTATGTTCTGACCTAACAACTATCATAAAGAGGAAACAAAAGAGAAAAGGGGCCATTATGGGTGAACAACAACCAGGAGTCTCTAGAAAATGAGAAGGCAAAAGATTACAAGCAAACAGATAAAAAATAATACAGATGAAGAATAAGACGGGGTCTTGGTCTGACTTCTTGGGCAGAAACAGTCTACTATTTGGCTTGTTTGGAAGGTCTTAGGTCAGCTGCCTACTTAAGAAAATCTGTTAATTCCAAAGAATCCCTGAAAATTCTCAGTGTGAGGTCCCCTGTTGAAGCCGTCTTCCAACTGTGCGCAATTCTGTATTTCTTCTTCAATTGTGACACATGAATCCAAGGACTGATTCCCACAGTGTCACTGCTGTATTTGTTTTGAACAGAGACTGATTAAAGGTCCCTTGCAGTGAGAATCAAGTGCAGTTTCTCTCTGATGTCTCTTCAGTAGATGAACTCTCCTGGTTGAAGATCATGAAAAGGCTGATTAGGAAGATGTTGTAAGAAGGCGGCCTCAATCTGTTGGTGATAGGACTGAGTCCCTTGCAATATTTTGCCATCTCTGCATGGAGCAAAGCTTGCCATCTCTTCACGGAGCAGAGCAGAGGCTACTATCACAGGTAAAATCCCTAAATGCATGAGTCTTCCAGTTACCAGTTAATAAGGGGATAACTGATATGTCCCCAAAGGAATGTACCATATAGTCATAGAGTTAGTACCCTTGGCCAAGGAACTGCAAGGGTTACTGAAAGTCTTGCTAATTTTAATGTAAGGATCCCATTGGTTGTTTCAACCTTTCAAGACGATTATGGAGCAGCTTTTTAGCAACTGTAAAGACTGTAGCTTTTTGGCAAGGAAATGCAAATGCTGTTGAGTTGTAAGAGTTCTTTCTATATTCTGTATATTAAACCCTTATCAGATATATGGTTCTCAACTATTTTCTCCCATTCTTTGGGTTATCTCTTCACTTTCATGACAAAATTGTTTGATGCACAAAAGTTTTTAATTTTCATGAATCCAATGTATCCATTTTTTCTTTTGTTGCTTATGGTTTTGGTGTCACATCTAAGAATTTGTTGCCAAAAACAAGGTCTTGAAGCTTTATTCCTATGTTTTCTTCGAAGATTTTTATGGTTTTCATCCTTATATTTAGGCCATTGATCTATTTTGAGTTGTTTTTATATATGGTATGAGGTAAGGGTTCAACTTCATTCTTTTGCATGTGGAGATCCAGTTGTCCCAGCACCATTTGTTGAAGAGACTGTCTTTTCCCATTAAATTGACATGGCACAGCAAAGTAATTTTTTAATAGAATTTTGTTTGGAGGCTTCTGCATACCAATCAAAAGATGCTACCCACTGGGCCTGAGAAATTTCATTCCCTTTATTTTTTAAAGTGCCTCTCAAATAAACAATTTTGTTCAAGCCAGATGTTCCTCAGAGTGGACATTGATAGTCTAAATTATCCTTGGTGAAGTTATGCGATTTAGAAAGGTAGGTGCAAAAATTAAGATTGTAATGAGGCTACATATAAGACACAGGAGTTTTTCTGGGAGTAGGAGAGAATGACTTAGACAACCCCATAAGAGCTGGGAACAGTTAGTTGAAAGTGACGCTTATGCATTTTGTATCTCAAGCCCCCAACCTGACAGTTGGCTGCCTCTGAACACAGGCAATAAACCCCAGCAGACAGAAAACCAGAGAGAACAGTCTCTCTAGATCAAAGCCAAGTTTTCAGGACAGAAAAACAGAGAGAAGGGGAAACTTACTCAGTTTTATTGATGACTCGCGGCAGAGTTTGTCTATATGGATATTGGTCTGGTGAGCACCAGAAACTCACTGGTCTATAAGGCTAGCCCAAACAACAGGCCTATGAGACCTATGCCTGTGCTCTCCCCTGTAATTCTCCTTATGATAAGTAATAATTTTAGACAGGACAACACAAAACAAAAGCACAAAAGAGAACAAAAAAGGGATGAAAAGAAATCACTGAGTTCCACCAAGAATGCCAAACAAATGAGAACCAATAATTAAGTCTGGATGCTAAACTGAGAATAAATAATCAAGAAACTCAACACAAAGAGAGCCAGGTTCAGACCTGCTGCCAACTTAACACATTAATGTGCACTCTACACGCCATGAGCCTGAAGGCACAGGGGGCTTTTGTGGGTACCACAGTGGTCAAAGACTGGGATCTACGGTGGCAGGCAGTGTAGACCACATCTCAGTGGAATCTTCAGGAAAATTGTTGAAATAAAGACCACCCAAATTAGAACAACAGAGGCGATTTATTCGGAGCTTACTAATAGCAAGGGTGTCAGCCACGATTACCTGGGTTTGGCAAAGACTTAAAGGCAGGCAATGGAGTAGGAAAAAGGCAAGGCTTCACATGTGCTCTGATTGGAGATTATTGACATAGAAAACTGGAGGCTAACAAAAGAGGGGCATCTTATATGATTGATTTGAGGATTATATTTGGCTTTCTGTGATTGGTCTCGGGAAATCCTGGTGGCATAGGGATTAAGTGCTATGCCTGCTAACCAAAAGGTCAGCAGTTCAAATCCACCAGGCGCTCCTTGGAAACTCTATGGGGCAGTTCTGCTCTGTCCTATAGGGTCACTATGAGTCAGAATCAACTCAACTGCAGTGGGTTTTGGCTGGTCTTGAGAGGGAAGTGGGGGCAAAAAATAGGAAAGGTGGCAGTCATTAACCAAGTCCTGGTGTGATCGCTGCAGAGGTTGTAACTTAGCTTCTTGGACTGAATCAAAAACAACAACAACAAACAAACCAGTTGCCATCGAATCAATTCCAACTCATGGTACAGAGCAGAACTCCACCATAAGGTTTCCAAAGAGCGGCTGGTGGATTCGAATTGCTGACCTTTTTTTAGCAGCTGTAGCTCTTAACCACTGCACCACCAGCTATAAAAGTTGTGGTTTGGCTTCCTGGGCTGGTTGCTGCAGAGATTCTAGGTCAGAGTTCTACTGAAATACATGACCTGGCCATTGTCTGTCTGCATATTCTCTCTCTCGGTCTTTTAATTTTCTAATTCATTTTCAGCCAACTGTTCCTTCTCTTTGTGTTTATAATTGCAAGCAGTTGGAGCAAACTAAATGTCTAACACTAGGGATTATTGATGGTTGTTTAATTTGTACCATCTAATTCCTGAATGTTTGCTATTTAGGATTCCTGGGCATTAGTTCCAAGTAGAGAGGGAAATAAGGATGAAGATTATTTGGACTCTCAGATGGGCTCACTCCAGCTTAAGTAAATTCTAGCCCAAGATATACTGGGTCATCATCCAGTCAAAAGGTGAAGAAAACAGAAATAAGCAGTATGGGGCTAGGGAATAATAAATGATAGCAATAGCTAGTATTTTTAATTCATTGAGACTTTACAACAACACTTGAAAATGTTCCTCTTTATTATGTTCATTTTACACATGAAGAAGCTGAAACAGAAGGGTTAAGTAATTTACTCAAGATCACACAGCTAATAAGTGGAAGTGCAGGATTCAAGCCCAGACTGCCTGGCCAAGGTCTTAAGTACCATATTCTAAACTAACTTAACTAGGGAAACTATGCCTTGAGGGCAGCCAAAACAGAATCCTATAGGGGTTAAGACAATTGGATTTGGTGTCATCCATTCCTGGATTCAAATCCCAGCTCCAGTACATACTGGTAGTGTGACCTTTAACATGTTCATTAACCCATCTGAACTCTTTGAGTTCCTCAACTGCAAAATGGAGAGAATATACCCAGAGCCAGGTTAAATCTATCAAGCTCTCCGCAGTTATCTACGGTGCCTGAAAACAATTGAAATGAGGTGGGAGGAAAAAATGCATTTGCCAAAATTTCTTTCAGAGAGGGCAGAATATGTGACTGGAAAGATACTTTAATCAGCCGCCAGGGTTGGGAGGTTGGGGTGGGATATTAAGTAACAATAAATAGTTGCTAAGCCACCTTCGAAGGACAGGTGGATCTGGTTAACAGTAGTGCTTTTGTTTGGCAGAATGCTTTATGAAATCTTGGGCCAGAACTTACTTGTTCTGTAAAATAGAAGAATGGCTGGCACGGCCAACAGAAATCCCCTTTCTCCACCTCTCCCATGCTGCCCTCAGCCTCTCTAAAAGTACTAGATATTTAAAGACTATTGTCTGGAAAGGGCATGAATTACTGGGCTGCCATGATGCCCATGTACCTTGGTCTGACTCAGCTAAAGGTTACCTCATAGAAACACTGTAAACATTACACAATATTAGGTAGAACCATGCAATTGTCGATATAAATACGAAAATAGGAGCCCTGGTGGTGCAATGGGTAAGCACTTGGCTGCTAACCAAAAGGTCAGCAGTTCTACTCCGTCCTATAGGGTCACTATGAGTTGGAATCAACTTGACAGAAACAGGTTTGGTTTTGATTTGGTATACAAAAATAATAACTTTGTGTGGTTCCAATTAATATAAATATAAATATTGAGATTGTTTTAAACAGAACCTCTAACAAGTTAATTCCTGGTAAAATAGTAGCTAGCTTTATTATCAATTTCCAAGAGTGGGGCCAGCTGACATAGGCATGATTCTGACAGGCTGCATTTAAGGTCCAATCAAATGGATGGGAAAACGCTGGCATCGTGGTTTGGAACACATTAGTCCATTTGAAGCAGAGTGTCTGTCCATGGAGGTCTCTCACACAGGACACAGCACCCAGAATAGGATCCTAGCAAGAGGTATCTTAGATGTCAGTGGGAGAACCCCAGCTACATGGAGAGGCCACATGTAGGTGCCCCAAACAACAGTCCCAGCTAAGCCTAGCTTTGGATTCATCCCAGCCCAGGCACCAGATACGTGAGTGAAGGAGCCATCTTAGTAGCGGAACCTTCAGCCCCGTTGTTTGAGTCACAGCAGGTGTTCGAATCTACCAGCTGGGGCCTCAGACAATGTGCAGCAGAGAGACACTGTTCCCATGATACCCTGTCTGAATTTCTGACCCACTGAATCCATGACAGAATTCATGTTGGTTGCTTCGTGCTGCTAAATTTTAGGGTGGTTTGTAATGCGATAGTAGACAATGGGAACAATTATGGTGGATGGCTACAAGTCCAGAACTCCAACCAAACTAACTTAAGCAAAAATGGGAATCTATTGGCTCAAAAATCTGAAAAAAGCAGAGGCTAAGTTGGACTCAAGGACAATAGGATCCAGGAACTCAGTTTTTATCAGAGCTTTCTCTCCACCTCTTGCCTCTATTTCTCTCCCCATATTGGCTTCATTCTTTCCTAGCAGAGAGGTTTTCTCCACTTAGCTATAGGCAGCTCCCTGACTACAGAGGCAAGAAAGCTTGTCCTTCCTGGCCTCAGTATTCATTTAAACTTCCAGATTAGAACATTCGCCCAGCTGGATTCTATGCACATTCCTGGATTAACCACTGGGGTCAAATGACTGGTGGGGCTATAAATGGACTATGCCAGGGGCAAATTTCTGTGGCCAGGGCAGATCTACCATAGGCAGCTTCCAGCAGAACACATCATTAGAGCAAGAGAAATTTACCCCCAAATAAGTGGCAGGGTATGCTACTGGGGAGAGACAAAGCAATTTGCATCAATTTGCTGTCCGGTCAATTCTGACTCATGGCAACCCTATGTGTGTCAGAGTAGAACTGTGCTCCATAGTGTTTTCAATGGCTGATTTTTATGAAGTGGAATCACCAGGCCTTTCTTCTGAGGAGCCTCCGGAAGGATTTGATAAGTAGCCAAGCACTTAACCATTTGTGCAATCCAGGGACTCCATATCAACCACAGTGGTTTAAAATATTATTTCAAGGATACTTTCTAAAGCAGAGCAGCTGCATTTACCCACAGGTAGTGTGGAATGTGGGATGAGCGGACCCTCCCCAACTGAAAACGGACAAAAAAAAACAAAACAAAAAACTTAAGCCCCCAATAGCTCAGAGGAATGTGCTTTCACTGGGTACCGAGACCTGCCAGATTCTTTATTAATGAACATGTAGTACATGCTTTCAAACTGGCCATTTTACTGAACCCTCACAACCCTAGGAGGCAGGTATTGTTAAGCCCTATTACAAACAAGCAAAATAGACTTCGGATAATTACAGTTACTTGTTCAAGGTCATGTGATTTGAAGGGTCAGAAGCAACATACAAAGTATGGTCTTCAATCTATAAATTTATAAATTATAAATCTATAAATTCAAATCCAGTTCGCATTAAGAGAACTGACAACCTGGGCAGGGAGGTATTTACCCAAACGAAGAAAAAAAAAGAATCTTAAATTTGACACATGAAATCTAAATACCAGTATCCCAAAGTGCTAGTTGTTCAAATGTAAATAAAGCAACAGTGAGTTAGGTCTTCAGACAAGCTGAGACATTAACCACAACCTAAGAAACTTGTTTTCTCCATTGTCTAAGGGCGCCTGGACCTCAGACAAACCCCATATTTCTTGGAAACATGTATTCCTTGGAGAACCAGGGAAGACAGTGGTCCAGTAAATGCAATTAGCAGTCTCGTCGTGTGTTTCCTTGTCTGTTGTCTCCAAGAGCACAGCCATCAGAACACTCATGTTTTCGAAACACACTCTTCAAATAACCAGAGTCGCCAGCAAATTTTAAGTAGGTCTGAGAGGTCTATCTAGGGGAGTCTTTGGGATATATGAAAGTCTTTTTTAGAGCTTCCTATGAACAATAGCTCCTGTGAACAGAGCAATATGCTGGGCAAACAGTGATAGAGGAATGGGAGATTGAGAAATTGAGAGAGAGAGATCACATAAGTTACAGAAAAGACTCAAGCACTGGATGACCCTGAGCAAGTTATTTAGCCTCATCTATGGGTGGCACAAAGTTAAGCTCTCAACTACTAGCTGAAAGGTTGGTAGTTTGAACCCACTAAGAGGCACTTGGGAACACAGGCCTGGTGATCTGTTTCTGAAACATCAAGCCTTGAAAACTCTATGGAGCAATTCAACTCTGTACACACGGGGTCACCACGTGTTGAAATCAACTTGACGGCAACTAACAACAACAACATAATGTAGGGTTGATAGTTGAGTGGTAGAATTCTTACTTTCCATGTGGGAGACCCAGCTTCTATTCCCAGCCAATGCACCTCATGCCTAGCCACCACTCATATGTCAGTGGAGGCTTGCCTGTTGGTATGATGCCGAACAGGTTTCAGCAGAGCTTGTAGACTAAGATGGACTAGGAAGAAAGGCTTAGCATTCTACTTCTAAAATTCAGTCAGTTAAAACCCTATGGATCGCAATAGTCTGATCCCACACCAATCATGGGGATGGCGCAGAACTGGACAGTGTTTTGTTCCATTGTGCATGGGGTCTCCATAAGTAGGAGGCTGACTCCACTGCAGCTAACAAGAACAAATAATGTAGGATTGGAATCCCTGGGTGGTGCAAATGGTTAGCACACTCAGCTGCTTACTGAAGGGTTGGAGGTTCAAATCCACTCAGAGGTGCCTCGGAAGAAAGTCCTGGTGATCTACTTCTAAAAAATTAGCTATAGAAAACCCTAGGGAGTACAGTTCTACTCTGACACACAAGAGGTAGCCATAAGTTGAAATCAACTCAACAGCAACAGATATAATGTAAAATTAATAATAATAATATGATAATTCACAAATTTATATCTCCAGTCCAGCAACTCTTACAGCTCCAGACCTTTATCCAAATGCCTAATAATAATTTACCCTCACATGTTTAATGGTGGCCACAGAATCAGCATGAGTAAAACTGACCTCATAACTGTCTTCCCGACTTCTGTACTTCTCTGGGGTTTCTACATAAAAAGTTCACAGCAATTCCATCCAAAAATTTTCATCAATTTGGAAATCTTAAATATTAATATGGAAGACAGAGCAAGCATGCCACACTCTCAGTTCTGTGAACTACAAACCAAACACTCAGCTTTATGCCTTTAAACCACCAATGGTTGGGGGACAAGTCTGCATTTTTAGTGTTTCTCCCATTTGACTGCCTGATCTCCCAGGAGACGGGTACACCTGGTCTCCATGACCGGGTTTGGGACCCTGCCACTCGTACTGCAATGGTCAGGCCATACACCACTAAACTGCCTGAATTTGAGCAGCAACACCTATGAGAGCAACTGCAGCAGAGAAGGGGACCATGCAGCCTGCTGCTCAGAATTTTTCTTTTTTTTTCTACAGGGCTGTAGTGATCAGGACTGTCCCTTTGAACTAAGCAAGCCCCTTGAAATCCTTGATCCAGTCACGACAGTGACTCCTATTTGAGAAGACATGCATTTGCAATAAACAAGTTTATTGCAATAAATGGGATTGGGGCTTCCAAATGGACCATTTACAATAGCATTGTTACAATAGTATTAACCATGCTATATTAGTAGGGAGTGCCCTTGAGTATCTTTCTCATTAGGCCGTGAGCTCCTTGAGATCTGGAACAATGTCTAAACCATATCTGTTTTCCTCAGACAGCCTAACACTGTCATTGTTCAGAATATGTGCATTGAATCACTTTCAACATAAGCTTCCTGAAGATAAGAATGAATTTTCTATTTCTTTCACTTCCTTTGTAAAATGAAAAGATACTTACTGAATCCAGGGTCTTGGGTTTCAGTCCATGGCTTTCAATAATTGGATTTCAATGTGTACCTTTTATTAAGTAGCAAATTTGAGTTGATTTGGTGGATAGGTCACAAGATTATAGTGAGTGGGTATGGGGATTGTTCACTTTGGGGTAGCCATTTTGTGTCTAAGGAAATTGAACCTTAAAAGGTAATATGGCATTATCGTCCACTTGGTGTAGGAGAGTTTACTCATTCTTGGAGTTGACATGACAGCATTAATACGAGCAGAGAAAGAGAAGCTGTGAGGTGCACGGCATGGAACCCATTCCTTTCCTGTTGGTGCTGTAATCCCATAATATGCGGCATATGTGTGGGAGGGTTGAAGCCACAACAAGAGGTATGACAGCTGCAGAGGCAGCATTTGGGGTTGAATTGGGATGGAGGGTGTCTTTTGCATGGTACTGGAATCAATTTGGTCTTACTCGCTCTTGTTTCCCATGGTTGGGCACCTGTTTTATATTTGACTTTTCATAGCTATCCCACAAGCTCACATATCACACAGGAGAAGGATAAGCATGGTAGGTTTGTGGGTTAACTTTTTTTCCAAGTGAAATCCAACTAAATGTGAAATAAATGTTGGAGGAAAATCATAAAAGGCATGACTGCCTAAAACATTTATTCTTTCCACGGATAGTACAATCTCATTCCAGAAAAGTTTCCAGGGGCTGGGAAGTGTTATGGGGTGAAGACAAAACACTGTTAACAGGGACTGTTTGTCTACATCTTCTGTCCAGACTTCAGGGATCCCTTTAAGGTGCTGTGCTTGTCTCTACATCATACCTGGGACATGAGCTAAATGGATGGTGCTGCTGCTTTCTTCCACTCACAACTTCATTCCTGACCTACTTTCTTTTTTCTGTTGCTCACACCTCACACTAGAGTCTTCTAGTTAATGGCATAACTTTTCATGTTTGCATCCTTGTCTTCCCGCCGAATTCCCCACACACTGTCATTTTTCAGTCTACAACCTGGCTACTCTAAACATAGATTGCTCTGCTTCTCCCCACTGGCCACCCAGCTTCTGGCTAGTCTGGTAACCAAGTCCTGCTCCCTGGCCCTGGAAATAGAAACCAGCCCTAAGGGAGGACTCCTACCAAACTCATTCTTTGGGACAGGTAAGACCTGAACACACCCTTAAATCCTTGAAGTTAAAAAAAGAAGCTACATTCTGATAATACAAAACTGAAATGTTTGGGGACAATAAAAATCAACAGAGAATAAATTTAAAAATATCTGATAAAAGCTATAAAAATGATTGAATGTTTGATACATCAAGAGTAAAAAATTCACCCAAAAAAATTTTCTAAAATTACCAATATCCCCCAGAAAATAGAAATGGGCATATCCAGGGCTACCATATTAGCCAAATTTTTATGTTGACCAATTAGTTTCAATTAAATAACTTGGTGTTACTCTCATGCTCCAGAAGACATAAAGCATTTCCTTCTCTGAACAAAGAAACAAAAGGTGAAGTGAGTGCCTGAGTGAACAATTATTTCTAGAAGCTAAGTAAGTACAGCAGTCCCCAGGGGCCCTGTAATTATTTATTTATTTTTATTTTGGCTTCATTTGAGTTCTGTGTAACCTATTCTACAAATCAGTCAAGGAAGGTAACGAAAGACTGAATGGAAGAGAGGAAGGAGCAGATGTTGGAGGAAGGCCTGCTGGGAAAATCACCCACCTCTGGAATTACCATGGATTCTCCTTCCAGCATGAGAAAAGATGTACATGTGAGTTCAGTTTTTCACAGTGACTGAGAAACCTCTATATGGCACTGCATTTGAGAAGAAGCCAAGCAACCTACAATCCCTGACCTCAGGGAGCTGACAGTTGAATAAAAGGACCCAGAGCAGTAATTGTAATGTAATATAATTACAATATGATAAGCAGCAGATGCTAGATGACCAGTGTAGGGACACCTAGCCCACCTGAATGACCATATCTGAGCTGAACTTTGAAGTCTGGATAAGAATTATTGATATGGGTCTGAAGTTACCCAATTGATTTTCATTAGTTCTTCATTATTTTGTAGTAATCAGTTCAGCGCATGTGTTCTGGGCATGAAGACTTGGACACTTTCCTAATGAGTTTACAGTCTGGTCACAGAGAGAAAATTTCACTTACACAGAGAACCACTAGAAGGACCACTGCAAGATTGTAAATATAGGCTACACAGCGTGATGCCAACTGCACAGGCTATAGTTTCATTTTGAAAAAGTAGAGGACCTGAAGAAGTTGAAGAAAATTATCTTTATCAGCATCATCAAGAACATCTCTGAGCATCATAAAGTTAGAGTCAAAGTGCTATAGGGCTATTGAATCTAATCCACTTAGAGTAAACTGAGGCAGCCAGTGGCAAATTTCCTTGTCCAAGTTTACATAACGAGGAGATGGCAAAACAAATTAAAATTCCATAAAAGTAGGTACCTTGTCGTTCATGTGGATTTTTCTAATGACTAGAATATAATTGTTACTCAGTAAGTATATGCTATATTAATTAACAACCGCCTACATTAGGATAAAGGAGCCGTAGTGACACAGTGGTTGAAGTGATCAGCTGCAAACCGAAAGGTCAGCGGTTCGAACCCACCAGCCGCTCCTCGGGAGAAAGATGTGGCAGTATACTTCCATAAAGATTTGCAACCTTGGAAACCCTATGCGGCAGTTCTACTCTGTCCTATAGGGTCACTAGGAGTCGGTTATGGGTATGCTTGGATAAGGAGTCGCTGGGTGGCACAAATGTTTAAGCGCTCTACTAGCTGGAAGGCTGACAATTTGAACCCACCCAGAGGTGATCTGGAAGACAGGTCTGGTGATCTGCTTCTGAAAGATCACAGCATTGAAAACTCTATGGAGTACAGCTCTACTCTGCACACATGGGGTCGCCATGAGTCTGAATCGACTTGACAGCAACTAAAAACAACAATGCTAGGATAAATTTATGGCAATCCTAAAGCATTGATTTCCAGAGAGACAGCTAAAGATAAGGATATCACAGGAGATCAATGCAAGCAAAAGATGACTTCATCCCTTGAGTGAACTACAAATGTAGTCAGATTCTAGAGGTCAAAGGAAACAGTCCATTCCCAATGGCATGATGATGTTTAATCAGGAACTCAGTTCTTGGATACTGTGAATTTGAACTCAGCAAATGTTGTTTCAAATACATAATGCGTGCCAAGCATTTGATTCATCTCTGGGGCACAAAGATTAATAACCCAATCCCTGACCTCAAGGACTTCTCTTTCTAAAGAAGGAGATGGTACCATCCATGATGCATAGCTGATTTCATAAAAGCAAACATGAATATTAATGAACCAAATAAGAGGGATAAGTTTGGTTCTAATTTAGATGAATCTGTGAAGGTTTCGCAGAAATGGGAACACCTGAGCTTGGCCTTGAATTATGACTAAGTCTTAACAGAAGGAGACAGGGACAGAAAGAGACAGAGGCAAGAAAACATTGTTCACATCTGAGAATTGGTGGAAGGTCTGGTAAAGCAAACCCAAGAGGATGCCTCCTGTAAGGAAAGATAGCCCAGAACTTGGGAGTGGTGTTTATCCAGAGCTACAGAAAATCTAGAGAAGAGAGGAAGAAGCTGAATCAAGAAAAGCCAAGGTCATGATAGCAGACACTGTTGGAGCCCACCAGTATCCCCTCAGCATGTACCATTTCTGTAAAAACCAGCCCAACTTTCACATGTTATCATCTATGACCCTGCCTAAGGACATTCTCTGGCCGATAGAGCCTACTCTGCCTGCACACAGGGCAGGCCAACAGTGGTAGGGAATTAATGTCTCCCCAACTCCAGCAGTGATTAACGGATGTTGGTGGGTAAATACTCGTGTCCCCTTGCCGCTTGGGTAGAGAAACACTGAGGCATGTGCTTCCTAGCAGTACTAGGCTCCAGCTGCTCACATTGTTAACATGCTTGATAATGATCCTCTATCAGCTTCCTCTTCTGCCCTGTCTTACTTCTTTCTCCACTCCCTTACTGGTTCAGCTGCTAACCAAAGGTTGGCAGTTCAGATCCACCAGGCACTCCTTAGAAACCCTGTGGGGCAGTTCTGTTCTGTCCTGTAGGGTCGCTATGAGTTGGAATCGACTTGACAGCTTCGGGTTTGGTTTGGTTTTGGTCTCCCCTATTATACTATTAGTTGTGGTTGTTAGTTGACAAGGTATCAGCTCCGACTCATGGTGACCCCACATACAACAGAACAAAATGTTGACTGGTCCTACTCTATCTTTACGATCGTTAGTATGCTCGAGTCCATTGTTGTAGCCACTGTGTATTTTGAGTGCCTTCCAACCTAGAGGCCTTATCTTCTAGCACTTTATTAGGTGATTTTCTGTTGTGATCCATAAAGTTTTCATTGGCTAATTTTCAGAAGTAAATTGCCGGGCCTTTCTTCCTAGTGTGTCTTAGTCTGGAAGCTCTGCTGAAACCTGTTCACTATGGGTGACCCTACTGGTGTTTGAAATACTAGTGGCATAGCTTTCAGTATCATAGCAACACACAAGCCACCACAGTATGACAAACTGACAGAAAGGTGGTGGAAATGCACCACTAACATCTGACTGAAATTCTCAGAGTCTGCTTTTGAGGAAAGCCAATGTCAGTCATCAGGGAAGAGAATCAAAGGTCAGTTTTCAAGAGAAAGAGAAGGCTATAAAGAAGAAACAGACGATAAGCCAGCAACTAGGAAAGTGAGAGACGGTGTGAGTCGGGGTAGGAAGGGAGTTGGCAAGGGTGCATCAGAATTATGGTTGTGAAAACGCAAGTTAGTTATGCTAGTTACTTGATTTAAGAGCAAGTCTAATGGACTGATGGGTTCTTAATCATTTTGATTTTTGAGAAACTGATGAAAGCTTTGGACTTTCTACCCAGGGAAAAAAGTATACAAGCAATTTGCTTGGAACTTCAAGGGACTCCCAAACCCCAGATTAAGAACCCCTGATTAAAGGGTATATGTGAGGCTGGACTCTGGAAGCCTTGATTGCCTGCAGAGTGCTTTAGTATTTATTCCATAGGCATTGGGGAGCCAGCAAAGGTTTTTACTATCAGAGAGTTCCCAAGTGGTTATAGTTTTCCATTCCAAATGGAACCCAAGAAATCTGGATGTTTTTAACAGATTGAAAGAGAAATTGGACAAAAGCACATAGATAATTGAGCTCCTTGTTGGCCAAAAACATTTGCAACCAGATGCACTGAAGGGCTTCAAAGCTGCTGACTGCAGGATCCAGATGCACCTCAATAGATGCCATGGGGAGTCACTTCCATAGCCAAATGTTTTGGCCTCAAACATTCCTGGAGCAGGATGGATGCTGAATGAAGCGGGAAACAAATTCAGGGCAGGCACAACTATCTATAGGATCACATCTAAGAGTTTGGGGCAAAAAGCCTTCTGTAGAGGAGTGGACAAAGAGAGATACTTCTGAGAGGCAGAGAACAAAAGAATCCATTTGAGGGAATACACAGGGCTGGGAGGGGAAAGCTGAGAAAACGTGGAGAAGAACCCATCAGATATATAATTGTAGAAAATACAGGCTGATTTGAGAACTAAAGAGAAATGTATAGAAATTAAAAAAGAAAAAATCATAGTAACTGGACTTGAAGCACCTAAAGTTCTAATAGGGAGAAAGAGATGTTAAATGATTTTTTCCATTCCCTTTTCTAAAATGAATTTTTATAACATGGCTACCATTTGTTAAGTATCTACTATATGGGGAAATGCTACGTTCAACATCACTACATAGAATAGTCCTACAAAGAAGCATTATCTCCATGTTACAGGTGAATAACTTGAGACCCAGAAGAAATTTGCACAAGGCCACCCAATGAGGAAACGGTAAAACCAGGGTTTGAACCCAGGCCTGTCTGACTTGAAGTCACACACACTGGCTTCTGTTGCCCTTGTCCCAAAGCTTGGGTTTGTAGACCAAACACAACTGAAGTGAAGGCAAATTACACAACTGAGACTTCAGAACAAAAACGAAGAACTTTTGGACCCAGCTGATGGGGCAGGGAGGTGAGAATTGTTAAAGGAAAAGGAGGAGGCAACTATGTTACCCTGAAAAAGATGAACGCTGGCCACCATGATCATCTACATGATGATCTCTGAACTTATCATTTCCAAGACGCCCTGATTGGCACAATCTCACTTCTCAGTCAGGGAGGACCAGTGAGAAAATGGGAAGCCTTGATATGCTAGAGGCAGAAGGACCTCAGATTGGGTCATCCAGATAGGTGCCCTCAGGTTTCTAGAGTGGCCCATGGTGTGATAGAAAGAGCACGGATGCTGAATCAGATGATGAAGGTACGAATCATGCTCAGTCACCCCCATCTCAACCACCAACTAAACCTCTTGGAGCCTCAGTTTCTTCACTGATAAAAATCAAACCACCTGTTTCTCAGGACTAATGGAATGATTATACAAAATAATGAATGCCTGGTGTCTAGCAAAATGCCCAGCACAAAAAAGCTCTCAATAACTAGGAAGTTTGCATTCCAACATCCTTTCTTTACTCTCATTTTCTATTTGACTCCCTTCTTTCTTGTTTTCCATACAAACCCACTTTCAAGGCTGGTACTTCTGGTCAGCAGTCCTGATTATAACTCTTTTCACTCATTTCACCTCAATACACATTTATTTAGTGAGCCCTGGTGGCAGAGTGGTTAAGGGCTCAGCTACTAACCAAAAGGTTGGCAATTGAAATCCACCAGCTACTCCTTGGAAACCCTATGGGGGTTTCTATGACTTCAGTTCTCAGCTCCTTGTCACAGTATCCAGAGGGATATTTTGGAGCCCTGGTTAAGCGTTTGGCTGCTAATCAAAGGTCAGCAGTTCGAATTCACCAGTTGCTCCTTGGAAACCCTATGGGGCAGTTCTACTCTGTCCTATAGGGTCACTATGAGTCGGAATTGATTCAACGGCAACGGGTTTGATGTTTGTTTTTATAATAGCAAAACACATTTGTTTGGAATTGTGCAATTTACAAAACTGTTCCTTCTACTCTGTCACCATGTGTATGCTTACCATGGTCCTAGGAAGTGAGCAGGGTGGGAATTATTACCCCATTGTTAGATACGTTGGGAACAGAGGCCCAGAGAACACATGCAATGTGCCCCAGTCACACAGCTAGCAGATGGTAGCACAGCAAGTAAGGGTCAAGCTGACTTAAAGCTACAGATCCAAGAAATACAATAGATGCCTTGGACAAGTTACTTGCCTTCTCTGGACCTCATTTCCCTCATCTTTCAAAAAAAAACCAGTTAGGGATAGCAATGTCCAAGACCCCTTCCTGCTCTAATATTCAAGGATTCTACCCTAACTCCAAGGGAGGATTATCCAGCAGAAACATTTCACTGGTCCACACACAGAGCCTCCTCTTGCTTTGATTTCAATTTGTCTCGTGGAAGAGATTTGCATTTCTACTTTTGGTGAGTTTCCTCAACAGAGCTCTCATTCATTCAGTCAGCAAACATTTGATGAGCATCTACTGTGTATCAATTACAATGCAAGATGCTGAGGATATAACTTGAAGCATGAAAAACTCTCTACTGTCCAGAAGATCATAATCCAGGGTGGAGAGAGAGAAGAAATTAGGCAGTTACAACATATCGGTTATAATATTGTCCATTGCAAATAATAGAAATACAAACCCCAATTCAAAACATGACTTTTGAGGTTGTATTATCTCATTCATCAAGAAGTCAAGGTAGAACTCCTTCAAGAATGGTTTATGTGGTGGCTCAATAATGTTATAAAACCTCTGGTCCTTTCTTTGCCCAACACATCGCATTTCCACATGCTAGCTCTTTTCATAGACATAACATGACTACCTTAGTTCCAGGAACCCATGAGTACAGCAGCATCACCCAGCAGAGGAAGTACTGGCATAGCTTCTTGTATGTATCTTTATTCGTGAGTAAACTTTCCCAGAAGCTCTCAGGAGACTTCTCCTCTTGGTCTATTTACCATTATTGTGTTATATGCCCATCCCTCAACCAGTGACTGAAAGGAAGAATAGGGCTTCCATGAATAGACAGTGGTGACTTACTCCTAGATTTTGAGTGGGCTCACTTCTCCCGAGTCTTCAGTAGGCAGAAGTAGGCAACCAAACAAAATCGAGTTCTTCCACTAAGACGGGAGGAGAATGGCTATTGGGTAGGCAGCCACCACTGCTTACAGTACATAATTCACTGTTTTAAGTAATATAATAGGAGTAAGCTCAAAATGCTAAGGGACTAAGAGAGCAAGTAGGACAGGTTCCTAAGGTAGCCTGAGTGAGCATGGGTGGTAAGGGATATTATGGAAACTTTTCCAGAAGACATGGCATCATTCTCATCTGAGATTCAAAAATGAGCAGCCACTAATCTAACCTGAGAGATTTTAAGCAACTGATGGTACTCCAAGTTTTTCTGCTCCAGGGTCATATAATTTCTTTGACCCTTATTTTTCTTCAGTAATCATTCTAAGACTGCACTTTAATAAACAACACAAAGGAAGTAGTTCTAATGGGCTGCTCACATAAATTATACTGAAAATAGAAAGACATATATTTTTTAACTAGCCTTTCAGATGGGGTTTGAGGCAGAACCAGAAACGCAACTGCTTTGGGGTGAAGCAATGATATTTATAGACTCTCTGTGTGCCTCTAGCATCAGCTGACTCCCGTGGAATATTGCTAGCCCCTTGCAGCAGCATCCAAAATAGGACTCAGGGTCAGAGGAGACAGGCCACCCTAAGGGAGCTTGAGCCCCAGAAGGGACAAGCAAAGGTCAATTCTCTCATTATGAGACCAGAGTCAGGATTTAATGGGCTGTGATCCAAGGAGTATGGGTTTTGCAGTCTAATAGCCTTGAGTTTAAATCCAAGCTCTACCATTTATTAAGCAAATTATGTAAACTCTTTGGGTCTCAGTTTTCTTATCTGTAAAATGGGGATATCTACTTGGGTGGTAAGGTTAGAAATAATGTGTGTCAAGCAGCAACAGAGAGCCTGGCACATAGCAGTCACACAGTAAGTAGTTTTTGTTGTTAGCTGCCACTGAGTTGACTCCACTCACGGTAACCTTATATACAACAGAACAGAACGTTGCGCAGTCCTACATAATCCTCACAAGTCCCAGTATGTCTGAGTCCATCACTGTGGCTGTAGCATCAGTCCTTCTCATTGAGAGTCTCTCTCGCCTTTGCTGGCCCTCTACTTCACCAAACATGATGTCTCCCTTTAGCTACTGATCCTTCCTCATGGCGTGTCCAAAGCAAACAAGTCAGACAGTGTTCTGTTGTGATCTATAAGGTGTTCATTGGCTAATTTTCAGAAGTAGATTACCAGGCCTTTCTTCCTAGTTTGTCTTAGTCAGGAAGCTCTGCTGAAACCTGTCCACCATGGGTGACCCTGCTGGTATTTGAAATACTGGTGGCATAGCTTCCAGCAGCAGAGCAACATGCAAGCCCCCACAGTATGACAAACAGATAAGTGGTGAGAGTAAATGGTAGCTATTCTTATTACTGAGTCCCTGGATGGTGCAAATAGTTAATGCACTCAGCTGCTAACCGAAAGATTGGAGGTTTGAGTTCTTCCAGGGGTGCCATGGAAGAAAGGCCTGGCGATCTTCTAAAAAATCAGCCATTGAAAACCTATGGAGCACAGTTCTAGTTCTACTCTGACACATGTGGGGTTGCCATGAGTTGGAGTTGACTCAACGGCAGTTGGTTTAATCATTATTACTAGAAGAAAATGCAAGTGGAAATAGATCAGAGATTAACAGGATGAGGGGATGAACAAACCCTGTCAATCAGAAATTCAAACACAGCTCAAAATTAAAAATTACATACCATTTTCATAGTTACTTACAGTCTGCAAAACCCTTTACTCACCCACTGTCTCATTGGATCTTCACAATGAAAGTATTATTAGGATTCCTCCATTTTACAGATCAAAACACTGAGATTCAGTGAGGTTTTGACTTGGCCCACAGATCACAGAGTAAGTAGATGGGAGAACCAGTAATCCAACTCAGGCCTTTCCCACTGGCTCTGCCATGGCATGCAGCTTTCTTCATGGCAGGGCAGCACAAGGGTCAGGCAGGGTCACAGTAGCAGGCCAGCAGCACAGGGGCAGGCAGGCGGGCAGCATCAGGGATGTTCCAAGCATCTGCTCCCGGTGCTGGAGACCCCAGGGTGCACAAAGGACCATTCATTTATTTATTTAATAGATGAATATCTGAGTGCCCAAGACTTTGTTCTAGGAACTGGGGATACAGTCACCAAAAAGACAGTTCCCGTCCCTTTCCTCATAGAGCTTCAGTCTAGCAAGAAAGATGGGCATGTAACCTTTAATTTCAATAAAGTGTGCACCATAGCATCGCAGTGCGGGGGGACCAGTTTTAGCCTGAGGGTCTTTGAAGGCCTCCCAAGCTGCGTGAATATTGAAGCATGAAAGAACATAGCCAGGGAGAGGGGTGTCCTAGACAAGGGAAGAGAAACCAGAGTAGGGTTTAAACTGAATTTGCTAAATCTAACAACCCTAAGCCAGAGGTGAGAGAAAACACAACATGTGCAACAAACAAAAAGAGAAGTTGTTCCTCAGAGCTACAACACAGAAGACAAAAGAAAGTAATCATAAATTATGACAGAAGACAGTAGCCAGGAATTGCTTTTTCTCAGAGAACTCAGGCTTTAAGAGGGACTTGGCTGCAGGGTTAAAAAGTCAGAAACAGTGGGAGTGTAAGACCAACCTATGATTGAGTCCCTAGGTCTTAGTCTCCTTGAAAAGCTCCTGCCCAGAGCAGTGTTTCTCAAATTTTAGCATACATACCAGATTTACTGGCCTAAGGGAGACTGGAGAAACCTCGAGAGTATGGCCCCCAGACACCCTTTTAGCTCAGTGGTGAAGCTACCTCCGAGGTTCACTGTTCAGCCTGGGAGTGGACAGCCCCATAAAACCAAATGAGACTAACGAGGTACAGGAGTCCAGTGACAAGGGCCAGAAGGCAGAAGGGGACAAGGAAGCTGGTGATAGGGAACCCAAGGTTGAGTAAGGATATTGTTGATGTGTTGTGAGATTGTTAACCATTGTCATAGGGCAACATTTGTAGTAACTGTTAAATGAGAAACTATTTTGTTCTGTAAACCTTCATCTTAAGTGAGAATAACAGCACAATTGGAAGAGCGTAGTCAATGTCACTGAACTGTGTATGTAGAAATTTTTGAAATGGTGTATCTTTGGCTATGTGTATTTTCACCAAAAAAAAAAAGGTTGAGAAGTTAAGAGGGTTAATATGTTGTGGGATTGTTAGCCAATGTCATAAAACAACATGTGTACTACTGTTTCATGAGAAACTATTTGTTCTGTAAGCCTTCACCTGAAGTACAATAAAATATAAAAAGAAAAAGAAAAAGAAAAAAAAAATTTAGCATGCATGGAATCACCTGGAAGGCTTGTTAAACTAGATTGCCAAGTTCATCCCCAAAGTTCTTAATTCCGTGTGTCTGGAATGTTGTTGCTGTTGTGTGCCATGAGGACTGAGAATTTGCAGTTCTAACAAATTTCCAGATGATGCTCATGCTACCACTTGGGGCCACACTTTGAGAACCTCTAGTTTAGAGAATGGCCCCAGGGCTCTCAAATTTAGATGTGAATAAGAATCAACTGGGTAGCTTGCTAAAAATGCAGGCTGCACCCCATCCTCAGGATGCAGGTTCAGAAGCATAGAGGTGACTCTGATGTAGGAGGTCCACTCTGCACTAGTGGAGAAAAGCTGATTGTTCAATTCTATCAAGTTCTTTTCAACCTGCACCCGTAATTATGTATATTTATTTATACATAAATTATTTACCTATGCTACTGTGTTGTTAGGTGCCGTTGAGTTGATTCCGACTCATGGCAATCCCATGTGACAGAGTGAAACTTCCCCTTAGGGTTTTCTAGGCTGTAATATTTACAGGAGGGAGCCCTGGTGGTGCAATGGTTAAGCACTTGGCTGCTAACTGGAAGGTCAGCAATTTGAACCCACCAGCTGCTCCGTGGGAGAATCTGCTTCCATAACGATTACAGCCTAGGACACCCTGTGGGGCAGCTCTACTCTGTCGATAGGGTCGCTATAGTTGAAATCAACTCGAAGGCCTACAACAATCTTTAGATCGCCAGGTCTTTCTCCCACAGAGCCAATGAGTGGGTTCAAACTGCCAACCTGTCGGTTAGTAGCAAAGTGCTTAACCCTTGTGCCACCAGGGCTCCTTGTAACCAAAAAATTTTAAAAACTCATTACCATTGAGTTGATTCTGACTCAAAGTGACCCTACAGGACAGAGTAGAACTGCCTCATAGGGTTTCCAAGGACTGCCTGGTGGATTCAAGCTGCCGACCTTTTGGTTAGCAGCCATAGCTCTTAACCACTACAGAACCAGGGTTTCTGGGCTCCTTATACTACTGTACTAATACATTATTTATTCTATTCAAAATCACCAAAAAAATTTAAATTTCATAAAAAATATACATAAAAGCTCTAATATTTTCTTCCCACATCCCAGTCTGTTGCTGTGCACCCTCCCATTAGGGACCACTGAACTGGTCAAGGAGTTCTCAAAGTGTGATCCAAAAACCAGTAGCATCAGCATCACCTGGGATCTTGCTAGAGGTACAAGTTCATGGGCCCATGAGAATCACTGAGACAGGGACGATCTGTGTTTTAACAAGTTTTCCACGTGATTCAATGGACAGTAGAGTTTGAGGACCACTGATGGCTAAATCTTCATATTGGGCAGAGTGGCTGGCACTAGCTCTAAGATGAAGACTGATGGATGAGAAGCATAATCACATGGTACAGCTGAGCCGGGGGCAAGCACTTAAACACTGAGAAACAGTACTCCTTTGGAAATAACTGCTTTTAATGAACAGCTTCAAACCAAAAATGATAGTAGTATTATTCAGAAGTCTAATCTTATTACAATGCTAGTTCCTTGGCATGGCATTGTCAAAGAAAATAAGATTGATTTCTGTGAGATTCAAGAACATTTACCTGGTTAGATGACAAACCATTCCAGTTTGTCCAGGACAGATGGTATTCTCAGACACGGAACTTTCAGGGCAAAAACCAGGAAAGTCTCAGAAAAACCGAGACAAGTTGATCACCCTACCTGGTTCCACTATGACAATGTTTGACAGTTTTAAGGAATCAACTTCTTTTTTCTCTACTCCTGCCAACTGCCTAACCTCTGCATAAAGTGGATGTGGACAGGGCAAAAGAGCCCTAGGCCTAGGGCCTGGTTCCGGGTATCCTTTAATAACACTGGGACATGGGGCAAGTCAATTAATGTCTCTGAAGCTCTTTTCATCATCTGCAAAGTGGGGACAAAAATCCCTGCCTCCTTAACAAAGTTTATAAAGAAAATATTCTACATTCTACTTTGGTGAGCAGCATCTGGGGTCTTAAAAGCCAGTGAGCGGCCATCTAAGATACTGCACTGGTCTCACCCCTTCGGGAGCAAGGGAGAATGAAGAGAACAGGATACAAGGAAAAGATTAGTCCAAAGGACTAATGGACCACAACTACCACAGCC
>NW_004443939.1:6849237-6870629 GCF_000243295.1 Trichechus manatus latirostris
ACAAAATTCTAACTCACAAAAAAAGACCAGACTTACTGGCTTGACAGAGACTGGAGAAACCCGGAGAGTATGGCCCCCGGACACCCTTTTAGCTCAGTAATGAAGTCACTCCCGAAGTTCACCCTTCAGCCAAAGATTAGACAGGCTCATAAAACAAAATGAGACTAATGGGGCACAACAGCCCAGGGACAAGGGCTAGAAGGCAGGAGGGGACAGGAAAGCTGGTAATAGGGAACCTAAGGTTGAGAAGAAGAGTGTTGATATGTCGTGGGGTTGTTAACCAATGTCATAAAACAATACGTGTATTCTTTAATGAGAAACTATTTGTTCTGTAAAACTTCACCTAAAGCACAATTTTAAAAAATTCTGAAAATAAGAAAAAAATCTCTGCCTCCCACACCTCACAGGGTAATTTTCAAAGCCAAGAGAGTTGATGTCATGAAGGCATTTACTGTATTACAAAGTACTACAGGAATATAAGGGAGACAACTTGACAGTATGGAAAGAGTGCAGGCTTTGGGACAGGAAGAGCCATGTTTCAACCCCAGCAACCCCGGGCACATTGTTTCCTCTCCATGCGATGAGTCCCATCTGTGAAATGGAGATTCAAATTACCTTTCTTACAGAATGTTGAGAAGATGAAAAGAGATGGTGGTCGCAAAGCATTTGGAGTGTTTGGAACTCCAAAGTATTAGTTCCCTTCCCCATGATTATAAGACATTCAAAGACTTGATGATAGTTTGTTTCGTTTTGTTTTGTGTGTTTTTTTGCAGTTAATACAATGAATAGCATCATTATGCTTGCTTCCTGAAGTGAAAAGCCACAATAACACTCCACCCTGTGCCCAGGGTCCCTTTGATGTGGCAGGGGGTGGGAAAGGATGTTACTTCCCCTCAGTATAACCAAGTCAGTAGACTGTCGAGTTCCTACTCAGAGAGGAAAGGAGAGAGCAGCTGGCCTTACAGACGCCTAAGATGAAATTCACAGTGACCTTTGCATCTGGAAATGCCAAATCTCTAACCTCCACATCTATTTAATCATTCCTTCCGTAAACCATACCTAACGTGAGCAGATTGTGTTAAGAATTATCCCAAAAAAATGCAAAAAGCCAATTAAGGTATGAACCTGACCTATCCAAGCAGGAAAAAAAAAAAATGCCTTTAGCTGAATGTCCCTTTTCAGGCAAGATCTTGTAACATTTCATTTCTAAAGGATTTCATTTATTCATCAAGCATTTACTGAGCCAGATATCTGATGTTTTGTGCATCTATTTTGTGCCAGACTTGGCACATAATATATAGCAATAGTTTCTGCTTGGCAAGAGGCTCACAGATAACAAATATAAACATAGTTACAATCCAGGGTGAAAAATGTATTGACAGAGGTAAGTCTGAGGGATGGTAGTGACATAAAGGAGGTTTAGTAACTGCCCGGGGCAGTGCTGGAAATTGGCCACACTCCGTAAATTAACCGTGTACATATGATTGAAAGAAATTGTTCCCTAGTGTCCATTATCTTTGCTTTGGCACATAGCCCCTTCCATGGACCCTGAGAGTAAATTTTGGCCAGTGGGATCTGAGCATAAGTAAGGTATGTAACATCCAGGCTCTGTCTTTAAAGGGAAAAGTATGCCCACACTTCCTCTTTTTCCACTTCCTGCAGACTGGAATTCAGGCACGGAAGTGAGCAATCTTAAACCATGTGATTGAGAGCAATATCCGAGGGATTGCAGAGCAACAAGAACAAAGAGGCCTGGGTGCTACTTCATGAATTCATAAAGCACAGCCATCATAGCAGTGAGGACTTTTACATGACAGAGGGATGAACAACAAGCCCCTATTATCTTGGGTCTCTGTTACGTGTGACCATATCCGTATCTTGTTACTCAGGGCCTTTAGTGTAAGCGGAGTCCCTGGGTGATACCAACAGTTAACATGCTCGGCTGCTCAAAGGAAAGATGGAGGTTCAAGTCCACTCAGAGGTGCCTTGAAAGAAAAATCTGGCAATCTACTTTCAAAAAATCAGCCATTGAAAACCCTATGGAGCAGTTCTTCTCTGACACACTTGAGGTTGCCCTGAGTCGGAATCCACTCAACAGCAGCTGGTTGGTGGGTTGATTTTGATAGTGCAAGTTTTTTGTATGCATCATGAACTCCATTATTTCTACAAATAAACTGGCAAATATTATAGACAGCAGAATCTCCAAACAGTGGCTGTTGTCAAATGATGAATTACCATCAGCAGCCCAGTTGAGCCCCTCTATGATTCTTCCAGTGGCTTGCATGTTACTCAGAGGTTGTAGCAGCCTGAAGTCTGCAAAGTCTCTAGGGAGGACAGTGTGGGACCCTTCTTGGCATCTAGCTTCTGTTGCTCTTTTCTCCTCCTAGCAAGAGCTGACTGAGTCCCGAGTCCCAAGTCCCAGCTCCAAAGTTGCCTGAGTAGTAGGAGAGTTTGAGCAGTTCTAGAGCCACGTCCTGTGACTCCAGTTCAATTCCCTTTTGCCCATAATTTGACTGGGATGTTTTATTCCAGTTATATTTCTGGGTTTCTGCCTCAGATCTTGTTCTTCAGCTCCTGCACCAGTTCTAAAGCCTTGACCATGAATACCCAGGAGCAGGGACTCTATAAATTCATATTTCCATCCCCAGCTAGCACAGGACATAGCACGGAGCAAACACTCATTATATCTCTTGAAGTCTTCTTAAAACCATATTTTAACTTAACTAGTAAAAAAAAAAAAATCTGCCTTGAGCATTATGCACTTTTAAGAACTATCTATATGGGATCAAAGTGACAACAGAAACTCGAAAGATTAGATCGGAGTCTTAGGGGGCAGTGACTTTACGTTAATGGGGGGGCAACTAGGAAAAGGAGGGTGAGAATGGTTGCACATCTTGAAGAATGTAATCAATGTCACTGGATTGTACATGTAGAAATGGTTGAACTGGTGTATGTTTTGCTGTGTATATTCTCACCATCAATAACAAAATAAAACGATTTTTTTAAGTTTCAAAGAAAAACAAAGGTAATGGATGATATGCTATTTTCCACCTTTACCCTCTTTGATTCATTCATGTTTTTCCTAGTTTCTACTCCAAAGATTAGAGGACTGTCAAGGAATTTGATTGACTGGCTAGAACTCTTTTGTGTATCCTTACGCTGATCAACTGTATTCTCAGGTATTGCACATCTGAATTCCATCCACCTGTTGGAATATCGTAGTCTCCTATGTTGAGTTTCATTTTCAGTCTTGTCCACCAGGCAAGCAAGGTGTCCATTGATTTGCCCAGGCTGTAATCCAAAACCAAAGGCTTCGAATGAGCCATGGAGCTGAGACCATGGAGTACAGAGGAAAGGGAATCAGGGTGTGTACTCTGAGCAAGATGAGCCTTGAAAACAAAATAGAATCAAAAACAGCAATCCCGAGAGAATGATCATAGAGCAACTATGAGCTCTGGACTATACAGTCTGCTCCAAGAGAATTGGCAGGACAGACTTAGAAGATCCAGAAGGCAGAGACTAGAAAGGTTCCGAGCAAGAAATCCTTTATAGGTTGTCTCTAGGAAGCTCATGACTGGAGAAAGAGCTATGGAAAATTCTGAACCAAAGAAACAGGTCTTGAAGGCTGCTCAGACCAGGGTTTATGGTCAGATTCTTTGGTTATCCTAATTGTCTCTCATGAAGAGTCTTCCTTCATGTGTCAGTTCAGGCGTTCCAAAAAACAGATGCCAAGGTGGAGTTAGAAATGTAAGAGATTTCTTGAGTGCAATGCCTATAAAAGATAAAGGGAGACAGGGAAGCAGTAGGCAACGGAGAGCCTTCATGCTGCAATGCAGACCTGACAGCTGTGAAAGGAGAGGATGGAGGGAAGAGGATTGGGTAGATAGAGCTTCATAACGTGGGTCAGCTCTGAGAAAGTCTCAGCCAGCCCAAGTAGAAGTCCCAGTGCGCAGATCGCCCATAGAGGAATCTTGGTTTGGGTGGTATCTTAGTTAGCTAGTGCTGCTGTAACACAAATACCACAAGTGGTGGCTTTAAAGAAGAGAAACTTATTTTCTCACAGTTCAGGAGGCTAGAAGTCCACATTCAGGGCACAGAATATAGGGGAAGGCTCTCTCTCTGTAAGCTCTGGGTGAAGATCCTTGGTTTTTTTCCACTTCTGAGCCTGGGTGTTCCTCGGTTTCTTGACAATAATCACATGATATCTATCTTCCTCTATTTGTGCTTTCTCCTGTGTCTAATCTGCAATTTTTATAATTCAGAAGTGATTAGGTTTAGGCCACACCCTACATGGATATGGACTCATTAACATAACAAAGAAAACCCTATTCCCAAATGAGATTACATCTACAGGTAAAGGAGTATGAATTCCAGCACATATTTTGGGAGGACACAACTGCAGAAATGGCATCCAGTCCCTCATACATAGTAACTTGCTTCCCAATTCCCAAACTGACTCAGAGAAAATCAAGGCTGAAAAGCAACTTCGACAGCGTTGTTCAAAATAACTTTTTTCAAGGATAGAAATATTCATTAACTGTCCTATCCAATACAGTAGCCACTATCGACATGTGTTGAAATGTGACTGAAATGACTGAGGAACTGATTTTTTTAATTAAATTTAATTAATTTAAATTTAAGTATTCACATATGGCTATCATATTAGACAGCATAGATAGAGAGTCCAATTTGTTTAAATGAAGAAACTCAAGCAAAATGAAACATCCAAATACATAGAAATAGTTAAAGATAGACCAGGGCCAGTTTGAACCCAGTCTTTCCAACTCCAGCCTTCTCTAAATCAGCCACTTCTGATTCAGAATATAGAACATGGTACTTCCATCTAGAGAAACTTAGATCTTCATTTCCAAGTCACTTCGCATATTTAAGGGGTCACAGAGTCTGATCTATAACCTAGTACTTAACAGCTAAGGAGCTCTGGTGGTACAATGGTTAAGCTGTCAGCTGCTAACTGAAAGGTTGGTGGTGGGAACTCACCAGCCACTCATTGGGAGAAAAGACCTGGCTATCTGCTCCTGTCAAGATTAAACCAGAGGTGGAGTCAACATGGCACCCTAGACAGATGCACCATGCCGTCCCTCTGCAGCAAAGACCCAAAAAACTAAGCAAAACATATACAAATGTCAATCCTGGAAACTTAAGCATCAAATGAAGGGATAAAGAACTCAAGCATCAAGCATCAAATGGAATAAGAAATTGGCAGAGAACAGAGAATGAGGAGAGCACAGAGTGGAGGTCCCCTATGAGCTAATGTGGCACAGATTCATCATCTTGTACCCCAGCCATCAAGGATTACAGTCAGGGAGAACAGGAAGGCAACTTTATGGAGCTCCCAGTAGGAGACAGAGCACCCAGTAACCAGGGATACATGCTTTCCCAACCCCTACCCTTGTGCCCTGTACAAGGCCTCTGCCACTTTCCAAGGGATCATGGTCGCTTGGCTGGAGAAACACCAGCTCACTGCCACCTGGGTCTGCCCAGCCACCAACAGCCAGTTCCCCCAGTGCCGTTTTTTAGTTACTGTTGTTTTGGCTTTTTTTTGTTTCTTCTCTCCTTCTCCCTTCCTTCCTTTCCCTTCTTCTGCCCAGCTAGCCCTATGTCTGTCTCTGCCCCTTCTTGACAGGCTGTGCCACATCACTCAGCTAGAGAACTATCGACATGGCCTCTCAGTTCCATGCCATCCCCACTGGCAGGCTCCCTGAGCACCATTTTTTTTTTAATTGTTTCTTTCTGTTTCTTCTCTCTCTCTCTCTCCTTTCCTTTCCTTTCTCATGCCCACCTAGCCCCATGTGCCATCCTTGCCCCTTTTGGACAAGCTGTGCTGCACCACTTGGCTAGAGAGCCTCTGGCACATGGCCTCCCTGGGTCTGTGCCATGCCCCCTCCAGCCAGCTCCTTCAACGCTGTATTATTTTTTTATTATTATTTGTTTTGTTTTGTTGTTCTTTCTTCTCTCTCTATCCCTTCCCTTTCTTTCTCCCACCCACCTAGCCCCATGCACCATCCTGCCCCTTCTTGAAGGTCATGCTGCAAAGTTTGGCTAGACAGCCACTGGCACATGGCTTCACCAGGTCTGCACTATCCCCACCAGCCAGCTCCCTCAGCACCATATTTTTTTAGTTTGTTTCCTTTTTTTTTTTTTTTTTGCTATTTCTTCTCTCTCTCCCATCCTTCCTTTCCTTTCTCCTGCTCACCTAACCCTGTGCACCACCCTTGCCCCTTTGTGAAGGGTCACTGGTACTTGGCCTCCCCAGGTCAGAGCAGCCAAAACCAGCTGACTCCTCACTGCCGTTTTTTGTTGTTGCTATTGTTGTTGTTTTTCCCTCTCTCTCCCTTCCTTCCTTTCATTTCTCCCAACCACCTAGTGCCATGCACCACCCCTCACCCTTCTTGATGGGCCATGCTGCACTGCTCAGCTAGACAGCCACTGGTACATGGCCTCCCCAGGTCTTCGCAGCCCCCACAGGCCAGATCCCTCAGCACCATGTTTTTTATTTTTCTTTCCTCTTCTCTCTTTTCCTTCTCCCTCCCACCTAGGCCCTGCACTGCCTCCACTCCTTCCTGAGGAGACATGCTGCGCCACCTGGTGAGAGAGACACCAGCTCACTGCCACCCTGATTCTACCCCATGCCAAATAGCTGGCTCCCTCAGCACCATATTTTGGTTGTTATTGTTATTGTTTTGGTTTTTTGCTTCTTCTCTCTCTTCCTTTCCTTCCTTTCCTTTCTCCCACCCACCTAGCCCCATGCGCCACCCATGCCTCTTCTCAACAGGCCGAACCACACTGCACAACTAGAGACCACCAGCAAACGGCCCCTGGGTCTGCCCACCCCCACCCATCCAATCCCACTGCACTGCCATTTTCTTTTTACTTTTTTTCCTACTCCCCTTCATTTTTTTTCTTTTTTCCTTTCATTGTGTTGTTTTTTCACTTCTCTTTCTCTCACCCACTTAGATCTGCACATCACATCCTCTCCCTTCCCTCCTGGCTATCTGCACTGCACACCACAAGCTGAGTGCCATGCCCCAAGCGGAATTGGCCTGGACCCCCAGACCCCACCTCACACTGTCCCCAGCCCTCCCCTGCTGGCCACAGTTCATACTGCAAATGACTTGCCCTCTTTCACCATAGCTGAGTGACCAGCCCTGCCCACTTGGACAAGGTGGTGAAAAGCATCCTGCCCACAGACGAGCAAGCAATAAAAAACGTCCAGCACGCCTACACAGATAAACCAAATAACACAAAAAAGCAGGATGAAACAAGCAAATCTACAATCAATAAAGGAAGAAAATAATTTCTTAACATCCCAGAGACAGCAGATAATATCAAAACGTATTAAAAAAAAAAAAAAAAAAGGACAGGATGGCTTCACTAAGTGACCAAAATGAAACACCAGATCACCTTCTGCTAGAAGAAGAGGCACTAGAACTACCTGACAGGAAATTCAAAACTGTAATATTCAGGGCTCTCCAAGAGATTAGGAAAGAGATAAAGGAAAATGCAGACAAAAATAAGGAAAAAATAGACAAAATCATGGAAAATACAGATAAAATCGGGAAATACGGACAAAATCAGGGAAACACAAAGCAATGGAAGAATTCAGGAAAATAATACAGAAACAAAATGAATAAACAACTAAAAATCATACAAAAATGGCAATTAGAAATCCAAAAGATAAACAACAAAATTTCAGAAACAGACAGTGCAATAGAAAGTTTTAGGAGCAAATTTGAAAAAATGGAAGACAGGATCAGTGAAATTGAAAACAAATCCTTGGATACCACTTTGTTTTTTGAGGAAAAATCACCAGAGAAGAATGAAGAAAACCTGAGAATGATGTGGCATAGAATCAAAAGCAAAAATTTGTGTGTGATCAGAGTTCCAGAACAGGGGGAGAAAATGGAAAACGCAAAGAGGATCACTGAAGATTTGCTGACAGAAAACTTCCCTAATATGAAGAAAGATGAAAAACTGAACATCCAAGAGGCTCAATGAACCCAATATAGGATAGACCCCAAAAGAAAGTCACCAAGACATATCATAATCACATTCATCAAACCCAAAGACAAAGAAAGAATCCTTAGAGCAGTTCGAGAAAAACAAAAGTCGTATACAAAGGGAAAATAACAAGGCTAAATTCCAATTACTCAGCAAAAACCATGCAGGCAAGAAGGCAATGGGATGACATATATAAAAACTTGAAAGAAAAAAATTGCTAACCAAGAATAAAATATTCTGCAAAATTCTCACTCAGATATGATGGTGAAATTAGGACATTTCCAGATAAACAGAAATTAAGGGGATATATAAAACCTAACCAAAGTTAAAAGAATTATTAAAGGGAGTCCTTTGGTTAGAGAACAAACAACATCAGATAACAGCCTGAATCTAGGACACAGGACAGCATCAGCCAGACACCAACCTAGGTAATGAACTCTCAAGGATAAAACAAAACTAAAAGATTTACTACTGGGAACCAGAGAGGTCAATCTATAAATGACAACAATGCCCAAACAATGAAAGAGGAAACGAATGGTATAAGTATAAATCTTCCAAATGGAGAGGAAGTGAAGGAGATACCAACTAGTAAAAGACTGCTTCAAATTTAGGAAGATAGGGGTGAATTTCAAGGTAACCACAAAGAAAGTTAAAAAACCTACTCATCAAAATCATCAAAATAAGGAAGAAAAGCATAAAGTCTCAGTAAACACAAAATCTACAAAAAGAAATTTAAAAAAAACCCACAAACAAAAGGAATTCAGCATAGAAGAGTGAGAGGAAAATAGAAAACATCAGCACCATAAAAAAAAAGCACTACAAAATGACAGCAATAAACTCATACCTATCAGTAATCACACTGAAGGTAAACAGTTTAAATGCACCCATAAAAAGACAGAGTGTGACAGAATGGATTAAAAAACAGGGCACATCAATATACTGTCTATAAGAGACACACCTTAGAAACAAAGACATAAATATATTAAAAATCAAAGGATGTAAAAAATATATCAAGCAAACAGCAATCAAAAAAGAGCAGGAGTGGCAACACTAATCTCAGATAAAAAAGACTTTGAAACAAAATCCACCGTAAAAGACAAGGAAAGACATTACATAATGATTAAAGGGACAATCCACCATGAGGATATAACCATAATAAATATCTATGCCCCCAATGATAGGGCTCCAAAATACATAAAACAAACTCTAACAGCACTGAAAAGAGAAATTGACAGTTCCACAGTAAAAGTAGACTTCCACACACCACTCCGGGAAAGGACAGAACATCTAGAAAGAAATTCAGCAAAGATACAGAAGATCTAAAGGCCCACAATCAGCCAACTCGACTTCAAAGACATACATAGAACATTCCACCTGTCTTAGGCTGGGTTCTCTAGAGAAGCAAAACCAGTAAATTGTATATATAGGGAGAGAGAGATTATATCAAGGAAATGGCTCACGTGGTTGTTACAGATGTAACGTCCCATGTCCGTGGGGCAGGAAAGAGTCTTCTCCTGGTGCACGCAACTTCAGGGGCTGGTAAACTCAAGATCAACAGGCCAGAGAGCAGGGCTGTTGCAGGCTGTGAAGATTGATGAATCTCAAAATCAGCAGGCAAGACCGCAGGTAAGCTGCTAGCTCAAGTCCAAAGAACCAGAGATCAGATGAACGGGAGCCAGCTGCAGGAACTAAAACTGACAAAACCCCAGCAAGAAAAGCAGGAAGGACTAGGCAGTGGAGGGCAGAGAGATGAAGCCTGAGGGAGCAGTGAGCTGTCACAAGCCCCACCCCCACTCGTACCACTCATACAGAGCCCATCATTTGATCACATATCAAATCTCAACAGGAAAGTGATCACAACATTATATGACTGCCAAAACACTGAGAATCATGGCCTAGCCAAGCTGACACACAATATTAACCAACAACAGCAAAGCACACATTCTTTTCCAATGCACATGGAAGGTTCTCCAGAATAGACCACTTCACAGGCTGCAAAACAACCCTCAACAAAATTCAGAATGCTGAGATAATACAAAGCATCTTCTCTGATCACAACACCATCAAACTAGAAATTAATAACAGGAAGAGCAAGGAAAAAAATCAAATACTTGGAAACTGAATAACACATTCTTTAAAAACCACTAGGTAATAGAAGAAATCAAAGATGGGATTAAAAAAATTCCTAGAGTCAAACAAGAATGAAAACACATCATACCAAACCTTTGGGACACAGCAAAGGCAGTGCTAAGAGGTCAATTTGTAGCAATAGTTTCACACCTCAAAAAAGCAGAAAGGGACAAAATCAAAACATTAGCTACACAGCTCAAACAAATAGAAGGAGAATAGCAAAAGAAGCCCACAGCCACCAGAAGAAAAGAAATAATATAGATCACAGTAGAAATGAATGAAATAGAAAAACAATAGAATTAACAAAACCAAAAGTTGGTTCTTTGAAAGGATCGACAAAACACTGGCCAAACTGACAAAAGAAAAACAGAAGAGAAAGGGAATAACCCAAATACGAAATGAAATGGGAGACATCACAACAGACTCAAGTGAAATAAAAAGGATCATAACAGAACACTCGGAAATACTATACTCCAACAAATCTGAAAACCTAGAGGAAATGGACAAATTTCTAGAAACACACTACCTACCTAAACTAGCACAAACTGAGGCAGAAAATCTGAACAGACCCATAACAAGAGAAGAGATTGAAAAGGTAATAAAAATAAAAATAAACTCCAAAAAAAAAAAAGTCCAGGCCCAGGTGGCTTCACTGGAGAATTCTACCAAACATTCAGAGAAGAGCTCACACCAGTACTACTCAAACATTTTCAGAACATAGAAAAGGAAAGAATACTACAAAATTCATTCTATGAAGCCAGCATAACCCTGGTACTAAAACCAGGCAAAGACACCACAAAAAAAGAAAATTACAGACCAATATCTCTCATGAATATAGATGCAAAAATTCTCAACAAAATTCTAACAATAGAATTCAGTGTCATATAAAAAAAATAATATGCCACGACCAGGTGAGATTCATACCAGGTATGCAAGGATGTTTCAACATTAGAAAATGAATCAGTGTAATCCACTACATAAATAAAAGGCATTTTATAAAATCCAACACCTATTCCTGATTTAAAAAAAAAAAAAAAAAAAACTCTCTGTAAAATAGGAAGAAAAGGGAAATTCCTCAACATAATAAAGGGAATCTATACAAAACCAACAGCCAACATCATTCTCAATGGAGAGAGGCTGAAAGCATTCCCCCTGAGAATGGGAACAAGACAAGGATGCCCTTTTTCACCACTCCTAACTAAGAGCAATAAGGCAAAGAAAAGAAATAAAGGGCATCCAAATTGAAAAGAAAGAAGTAAAACTATCCCTATCTGTAGACGATATGATCCTATACATAGAGAACCCCAAAGATTCCGCAAGAAAACTACTGAAACCAATAGATTCAGCAGAGTAGTAGGATACAAGATCAACATACAAAAATCAGTTGGATTCCTATACACCAATAAAAACTACGATAAGGAAATTAGGAGAACTATATCATTTATAATAGCCCCTAAAGAAAGTAAAATACTTAGGAATAAATCTAACCAGGGAAGTAAAAAGCTTATACAAAGAAAACTACGAAACACTATTACAAGAAACCAAAAGAGATCTACATAAACAGGAAAAAAAAACCATGCTCATGGATGCAAAGACTCAACGTTGTGAAAATGTCAATTCTACACGAAGCAGTCTACAAGTACAATGCATTCCTGATCCAAATACCAACAGCATTCTTTAACAAGATAGAAAAACTAATTACTGACTTCATATGGCAAGGAAAGAGGCCCGGATAAGCAAAGCATTATTGAAGAAAAAGAACAAAGTAGGAGGCCTCACACTACCTGATCTCAGTCATGGTAGTCAAAACAGCCTGGTACTGGTACAACAACAGACACATAGACCAGTGGAACAAAATCAGAACCCAGATGTAAATACATCCACCTGTGGTCAGCTAATCATTGACAAAGGACCAAAGTCCACTAAATGGGCAAAAGGCAGTCTTTTTAACAAATGGTGCTAGGAAAACTGGATGTCCATCTGTAAAAAAAATGAAACAGGGCCCATACCTCACACCACACATAAAAACTAACTCAAAATGCATCAAAGACCTAAATGTAAAACTTAAAATGATAAAGATCATGGAAGAAAAAATAAGGTCAACACTAGAGGCTCTACTACATGGCTTAAGTAGAATACAAACCATAACTAACAAAGCACAAACACCAGAAGATAACTAGTTAACTGGGAGCTCCTAAAAATTAAACACTTAATACTTATCAAATGACTTCACCAAAGGGATAAAAAGAGAACCTACAGACTGGGAAAAAAATTTTGGCTACAACATATCTGACAAGTGTCTAATATCTACAATCTATAAAATACTTCAACACCTCAACAACAAAAAGACACATAATCCAATTTAAAAAATGGGCAAAGTAAAGATTAGACAGACCTGTAAAACAAACAATAACACACACGAGGAACGTGCTTCTTAATTCAATCAAGTTTCCGAGACCAAAGGGAAAATACTTGCTCAAAAGCAAAGCCAAGAAGGCAGGAAGGGACAGGAAAACTGGACGAAAGGACACAGGGAACCTGGGGTGGAAAGGCGGAGAGTGCTGACACATTCAGGGACTACAACCAACACCACAAAACAATTTGTATATAAATTTTTGAATGAGAAACTAATTTGTGTTGTAAACTTTCACCTAAAGCACAGTAATTTTTTTTTTTTTTTTAATTAAACCGAAACCAAACCCATTGCCACCAAGTTGACCGTATAGGACAGAGTAGAACTGCCCCATAGGGATTCCAAGCCTGTAATCTTTACAGAAGCTGACTGCTACATCTTTCTCCCACGAAGCAGCTGGTGAGTTCAAACCACCGACCTTTTGGATAGCAGCCTAACACTTAACCACTGTGCCACCAGGGCTCCTAGGAAACTGTATGGAACAATTGTACTCTACTTCTTTATTTCCAAACTCATACACTCCCTCAATGTTGTTTAGACTCCCACTGCCTGCTTCCCACACTGGACCGAACCATGCTGCAGTTGGGAGCTAAAAATCCCCCTGCCTGCCCATGACTGCAACCTTCGTGTTAATCCAGCTAGATATCCTGCCAAGCCCAGGGTCTTGGATCCCCTCTTGGGCCTTTTCCTCCTCCCTGATCTAATCCCACTCCATCACCTGCAGCCCAGATGGGGAGACCACAAATCTCCAGGAATGCATTCCTGGCAGAGGACATGTGATTGCTCCAAGGCTTACCATTCATTCCAAGACCTGAAAACTGGCTGCCTTGGAGAATGCACACTTCCTCGGGGCCAAGGATGGGAGAGTGCTTTTCCTGTAGCATCTGAAACATAGAGGTCTTGTCCAGCACCAAAGACATCTCAAAACAAATGATGACAAAAAAGGACTTTTAAACCACCCCGCAACCTGTCCCATTCTCTTCACATGGAATCCCCCTTCTATTTTTGAATAAAATTGTAACCTCAGAGGACATTCCTCTCATTTGCTATCTCTCCTCCTTTACTTTGAATTGCTTTAGCTACCAAACATTTATTACATCCAGACTTCTCAGTTTTTTCTTTTCTGTAGCAGCATTCACTGTCATTTTAATACTTCAATTTATCTAAAAATAAATTGCAAAATTAACAAGGCAATTAGTCAACCCGAGGCACAAAGTTCAGGACGCAGTTGTGAAATGCAAAGTGCTTATGGGCATGACCATTAAAATGTGCTATGCTGGGCTGATCCACTGCAGGCTTACAATCAACATTAACCGAGGACATATGACAAGTAACTAAATTTAATAATATGGTAGTGTTGTTGTTATTTGCCATGGAGTTGGCTCTGACTGTGGCAATTCTTATGTATAACAGAACGAAACTAAGAAGGATCAGTAGTTGGAAAATAATGGCCTTGGTGACAGAAATGATACCAGAGATTGCATAACAGAATTTTGCGAGACCAATGACTTATTCATCGGAAATACCTTTTTTTAACAACATAAACAACAACTATACACGTGGACCTCGCCCGGCAGAATTCACAGGAATCAAATCAACTACATCTTTGGAAAGAGACAAAGGAGAAGTTCAATATCATCAGTAAGAACAAGACCTGGGGCCAACTATGGAACAGACCATCAATTGCTCATTTGCAAGTTCAAGTTGAAGCTGAAGAAAATTAAAACAAGTCTGCAAGAGTCTAAGTACAACCTAGAGTATATAAAAAAAAAACAAAAAAAACCACAACTAAACTCATTGCTGTTGAGTTAATTCCAGTTCATAGCAACCCTATAGGGCACAGTAAAACTGCCCCACAGAGTTTCTAAGGAGTGGTTGGTAGATTCCAACTGCCAACTTTTTGGTTAACAGCCCATCTCTTAACCACTGCACCACCAGGGCTCCAACTACAGTGTATGTATAACTGAAAGGATTAAACTGTTCCCCCTCCTGAAATGTAACCGACAGGGTTAGACTATTCCCCATCCTCCTCCCATCACAGCCAGGCTCTCTGAGTTCCTGATAAAGCATTTCTGTATTATAGCCCAAGGTCTCCTTACTGCTTCTCTGCTCAAGGCCACTTCACTACTCACCAACTGCCCTACCCTCCTCCATTAGGATATGAGCAATAAGCCACAAAGCTGTCCTTAGATAAACTTCATGCATCATACACACCCCCAGCCACCAAATTGCATCCCCTTCTGCACCCCCATACATGTTAATTCATTCCTGAAATTGCCTGCCTATTCCCAGAAACTTCATTAATTATGCATAAGTTCCTTATCCTTAATCCTATAACTGCCTTAGAATCCCCAACGTTGGGGAGCTTAATTTGAGACTTAGTCTCCCAGCTCCTTTCTTGACTGGCTTGCAATAAAGTCCACTGTCTCTTTCTCAAAGGCCTGGTGTCTCTCAACTGACTCAAGGGGTCACACTGGGCAGGACTCATTCCCATCGAGTTACAATGCCACCTGAATTTAGAGACCATCTCAAAAATAGATGCATTGAACACAGTGACTGAAGGTCAGAAGAGTTGTGGAATGACATTAAGGACATCATACGTGAAGAAAGCAAAAGGTCACTAAAAGACAGGAAAGAAAAGACCAAAATGGATGCAAGAAGCAACTTTGAAACTTGCTTTTGGAATGGAGACTAGCTAAAGCAAACAGAAGAAATGATGAAGTAAAAGAGCTGAACAGAAGATTTCAAAGGAAGCTCAAGAAGACAAAACAAAATATTATAATGAAATATGCGAAGACCTGGAGTTAGAAAATCAAAAGGGAAAAACACACTTGGCATCTCTTAAGCTGAAAGAACTGAAGAAAAAATTCAAGTCTCAAGGTGCAATATTGAAGAAGTAGTCTATGGGCAAAAAACTGAATGACGCAGGAAGCATCAAATGACAATGGAAAGAAAACAGAGTCATCTTACCAAAAAGAATCAGTCGACATTCAACCATTTCAGGAGGTAGCATCTGATCAAGAACAGATGATATTGAAGGAAGAAGTTCAAGCTGCGATGAAGAAAAACAAAGCTCCAGGAATTGACAGAATACCAATTGAGATATTTTAACAAACGATGCACTCACTCATCTCTGCCAAGAAATTTGGAAGACAGCCACTTGGCCAACCAACTGAAAGAGATCCATATACGTGCCCATTCCAAAGAAAGTGATCCAACAGAATGCGGAAATTATCAAACAATATCATTAATATCAAGTAAAATTTTGCTGAAGATCATTAAAAAGCAGCTGCAGCAGTACATCAACAGGGAACTGCCAGAAATTAAAGCCAGATTCAGAAGAGGATGTGGAACAAGGGATATCATTGCTGATGTCAGATGAATCTTGGCTGAAAGCAGAGGATACCAGAAAGATGTTTACCTGTGTTTTATTAACTATGCAAAGGCAATCGACTGTGTGGATCATAACAGATTATCGATAACATTGCAAACAATGGGAATTCCAGAACACTTAATTATGCTCATGAGGAACCTGTACATAGATCAAGAGGCAGTCCTTTGAACAGAACAAGGGGATACTATGTGGTTTAAAGTCAGAAAAGGTGTGTGTCAGAGTTGTATCCTTTCACCATACTTATTCAATCTGTATGCTGAGCAAATAATCCAAGAAGCTGGACTGTATGAAGAAGAATGAGGCATCAGGATTGGAGGAAGACTCATTAACAACCTGCGTTATGCAGATGACACAACTTTGCTTTCTGAAAGTGAAGAGAACTTGAAGCACTTACTGATGAAGATCAAAGACTACAGCTTTCAGTATGGATTACACCTCAACATAAAGAAAACAAAAATCCTCACAACTGGATCAATAAGCAACATCATGATAAATGGAGAAAAGATTGAAGTTGTCAAGGATTTCATTTGACTTGGATCCACAATCAATGCCCATGGAAGAAGCAGTCAAGAAATCAAACAACTCATTGCATTGGGCATATCTGCTGCAAAAGATCTGTTTATAGTGTTAAAAAGCAAAGATGTCACTTTGAAGACTAAGGTGCACCTGACCCAAGCCATGGTGTTTTCAATCACCTCATATGCATGCGAAAGCTGGACAATGGAATGAGGAAGACCAAAGAAGAATAGACGCCTTTGAATTACAGTGCTGGAAAAAATATTGAATATACCATGGACTACCAGAAAAATGAACAGATCTGTCTTGAAGAAGTACAGCCAGGATGCTCCTTAGAAACAAGGATGGTGAGACTTCGTCTCACATACTTTGGACATGTTATCAGGAGGGACCAGTCCCTGGAGAAAGACATCATGCTTGGTAAAGTAGAGGGTCAGCAAAAAAGAGGAAGACCCTCAAGGAGATGGATTGACACAGTGGCTGCAACAATGGGCTCAAACACAGCACCAATTGTGAGGATGGCACAGGACCGGGCAGTGTTTCATTCTATTGTACATAGGGTCACTATGAGTTGGAACTGACTTTACGGCACCTAACAGTAACAACATTTATTTATGTCTCTGTATACCGGAGAATGTGCTCTAGAAGCTGCTCTGTTTTGAAAAGCTCCATAATACATAAAAACTCACCAGTGGCCGGTTTTTATTTGGTGTGTAATTCAGTGATAAAGCAGACTCTTCAGGACACTGAGGGCAGTGTGATACTACAGCACCTTTTCCATGGGACAAAGAAGAAGTCATGTGGAGTGACCATATAATTGAATCATTCAGACCAGGACTGTTTTGAGAGTGAAAGCAAATATTATTCATTATTATGCTGGGGTAAGAGAGTAAACAAGGATTTTTCCTGGGGAACAAACGTATGATTACCCTAATCTTAGTTAAAGCCATTGTCCATCTTATCTTCTAGTGGGCAGGTAGCTGTGGAGAGGTGGCGGAACTGACAAAGCCAGTTACCACCTCAGTGTTCAGTGGTGAACACTGGCCATGAGTAGGATCTTGTGAGGCCATTCTAAGGAAAGTGGGATGCAAGTAGTTGAAAGAGTAAGTCAAGGCAAGGACCTTGAGAAAACCTAGGTATTAATGCTAAGTCAGGAAGGGCCACCGAACTGAGCAAGGAGGCTGGGGGCCAGAGGAAATAGTTTAGAAAAGTTTAGCAGATTGAAAAGCACGTAAGTATGCACCCTCAGTTATGGCTATAGTCACCCACTGGCCTTTGAGGATAGCATGGGCCTGGGTATGAATACTTAAAGGTCTACTGGAAAAGCTCTTGCCTGCCTAGCTGCCACTGCTGGCATTTCCCAGAGGCTTGAAGTTCTAGAATGAAGCAGCATCTATTATAAATAAAGGAGGCAACTGGGACAAAAAGGCCCTTAACCTCTACTGGTGCACAGAGAGTCCCAGAGGTTGGACATCATTTATCCAGCAGTGTAGAGGGCAAATAGCCATGGCAAATGTGAGAGCATTTTTTATTTTTCTTGTTTTGCTGAATGGTCTCTTGAGATTCTGTTGGCATTAATATATATGGCCCCACTTCTAGGGCAGGTGACTGAGTGGATTCTAAATTATAAAAATAAAGAAGTAACGCCAATACATCTTCAACACACTGGATTTCTGTCTCAGGCTGTCCACACATATAGGGAAATTTAGAATTCTTTTTTAAACATTTAAACATTGACTTCAAACATTTGCTTAGAAGAGAATAGGATATTATGACCATAAGATGCCAGGCTCATTTCCCTAGGATATTCTTTCTTTGGTCCAATGTCTTTAATTAGATACTTAGGAAGGAAGATTACTGTAGAAAATAGTCAAATCCTTACATGAGACATAGACTATAAAAAGTGAGGAAACAGAGGACCAGAGCCATATTTAACACCAAAGGGATAGTTGCTCTCAGAGTAGGGATTAAAGTTTAGTTTTCCTGACTTATACTCAGTTTAGTATAGATTTATTGGCAACTTGGTATGGATAGTCAAGCATGGGAGTCCTTGGGTGGTGCAAACAGCTAACACGTTCAACTGCTAACTGAAAGGTTGGAGGTTCAAGCCCACCCAGAAACACCTCCAAAGAAAGGCCTGGCAATCTACTTCTGAGAAATCAGCCATTGAAAATCCTATGTAGCACAGTTCTGCTCTGACATACATGGGGTCACTATACTAGACTCAGCACAGCAACTGGCTAGTCAGGCAAGAGGCTTTAATGTCAATTTTTTTCCCCTGAATTTTTGTTTTGGTTCCACTTCTTCTAACTTTGGGGCCTTGAGTAATTTCCTCTATCATGAGTATCCTAATGCTTACTTCATAGCATGGCTATAAAGAAAAAAAAATGAGATTATGTTGATAAATTGCCAATCACCTCGCCTAGGCTTCGGTGGATTCCCAATAGAGCTATCTCCCTTCCCCATTTCTCTGCCTGAGACATTTCCCACTCGATTGATCCTTAGGGTAGATTCAAATAATTCAAATCTCCTTCATCTGTAATCCATTCATAGGAGAATGCACAATAGTGATTCTCAAACTCTTCTGACATAATAACCACCTGAGGCACTTGTTAGAAATGCAAATTCAGCAGAACTGGAGTAAAGCCCAGGAATCTGTATTTTAGTGTACATTGTCTCCTTGCTTCCCACTCTCACCATCCCACCCCAGACTCAGATGCAGCTGGACTACAGACCACATTTGGGGAAATCCTGACAGAGAGAAATCAGTTTTATGCACTAACCAACAGTTTTTAAACTTTGCTGTGCTTCAGAACCAACTAAGGAAAGGATTAAAATTGCAAATTTAGGAGTCCCTATGGGGCAGTTCTACTATGTCCTGTAGGGTCGCTACGAGTTGGAATCGACTCGACAGCAACAGGTTTGGTTTGGTTTTGGTTTTCATCCCAAGAAACACTGATTCAGTGAATGGGGTCTGGCATTTTTATTTTAATAAAGTCACTGGTGATTCTGATGTTTATCCAAGTTTGGGAAACACCGCTCTATCTATCATGCAGGATTTTGACCTCAGACATTTTTATTTCAATGGCTAATTTTCATTAAATCATCCCAAAGCCATCCTGCACTGGATGTTATTTTCCTACAACAGTGGAAGGATTTTACTGTCTAACATCCTGTCAGAGGCTCTCATGCTTAAGGCATTACTCACAGGTGTTTAAACTGACTTGGCTTTATACAGCCAGTTGGGATTTGAATCCAGTCTTCACTTTTTTTTAATTAAACACAATACATACCAAAACCCGTTGCTGTCTAGTCAATTCCAACTCATAGCAACCTTACAGGACAGAGTAGAACAGCCCTATACGATTTCGAAGGTGCGGCTGGTAGATTCGATTCGAACTTCAGACCTTTTGGTTAGCAGCCAATCTCTTAACCACTGCACTACCAGGGCTCCAACACAATACATATGTGATAACAAAGTTCTTACGTGCAAATGTTCATTTTTTACATGCGAACATGGTGGAAAGGTGAAAAGAAAGAGGAATCATGTGGCTCACGTATTCCAACTGGATTTTTAGAGATGGTTAGGAATTGCTGAATGTACAAAATCTTTAAATAAGTAGAATGGCTCTTGTGTCCGTTTCATACCTAAACCATTAAATGCATTCCACCTTCCCAGACACTATGTTGAGATAGATTCATGAAGGCCAATAAAGACTTCAATGTGTGTTCCACATAAGTATCTATGATTATCCCCCATATATTCCCAACCTACTGGTCTTCACTGGTCTCCACAGTCCTTCCAATCTTGGAATCATATCCCAGTTTCCAGAGACTTCTTTTACTTATTAGACTCAACAACCTGATCAAATCTAGCCTCCTGGTGCTATGCTGCCAAGATTTTCAGCTTTTAGTAAGAAACTTCTTCTTGAAGCACCAGGCCTACCATCTAGACCAATTCCAGTCACTTGGGCTAAAAGAGAGGCATTTAGATAATTTGATGGCATTCCAATAAAGTGTATAGATCACAATGGTTTCCCCTGTGCAAATAACCAGCAGTATATTCCAGAAATACACTGACACTCATCATCACTGCATGCATTCTAGATTAGACCCCTAACTTTTCACTGTAGAAGACATTCAAATGCTTTATTCTGCATTTGAGTATTAAATTGTTGAGAAACCGTCACATTTGTATTGAACCAGAAGCCAAACACTGACTTCAACTCTGCTTTGCAAGAATTTCTAGAGAAATGAGGTGGGAGGGAGGTGTGGGTTCACTGAAGATCACCAAACCAGTGAAATTTCTGTCTCTCCAACACACTCCTTATCAATCTATTGGATTCTCCATTCAGGAAAGATGACCATTCTCAAGGACAGCTTCGTTTTATTTAAACTATTTTCCTTCATAGTATATAACTTGATGATTTCTGTTATGGATTGTATTGTGTCCCCCAAAAATGTATGTCAGCTTGGCTAGGCCATGATTCCCAGTATTGTGTGATTGTCCACCATTTTGTCATCTAATATGATTTTCCTGTGTGCTGTAAATCCTACCTCTATGACATTAATCAGGCAAGATTAGAGGCAGTTATGTTAATGAGGCAGGACTCACTCTACAAGATTAGGTTGTATCTTAGTCAATCTCTTTTTTTTTTTTTTTTAATATTTTATTGTACTTCAGGTGAAGGCTTACAGAACAGAGTTTCTCATGAAACAGTAGTACACATGTTGTTTTATGACATTGGTTAACAACCCCACAACATATTAACCCTCTAATCTCAATCTTTTTTTTTTTTTTTTTTGGTGAAAACAGGCATGGCCAAAGATACACCGTTTCAAAAATTTCTACATACACAGTTCAGTGACATTGACTACACTCTTCCAATTGTGCTGTTATTCTCACTTAAGATGAAGGCT
>NW_004443939.1:6875167-6899687 GCF_000243295.1 Trichechus manatus latirostris
TTTGGTGCTTGGCTGAGTTCTTTATCTCTTCATTTGATGTTTTAGGGTTTCAGGATTGTTGTATTCTCTGTTTGGCTTAGTTTTTTGGATCTTTGCTGTGGAGGGACGGCGTGGTGCTTCTGCCTAGAGCTCCATTTTGCCGGAACTCCCCAGTCAATCTCGTTTGACATACAAAAGAGAGAAGCGAGCAGACAAACAGAATGAACTTGTACCACCAAGAAAGTAGTGTCAGGAGCAGAGCATGTCTTTTGGATCCAGGGTCCCTGTGCTAAGAAGCTCCCAGACCAGGGGGAGATTAATAACAAGGACCTTCCTCCAGAGCTGACAGAGAGAAAGCCTTCCCCTGGAGCTGGCACCCTGACTTCGGACTTCTAGCCTGCTAGACTGTGAGAGAATAAATTCTTGTTTGTTAAAGCCATCCATCTGTGGTATTTCTGTTATAGCAGCACAAGATAACTGAGACAGTTTCCTATGAATATTCACTTAACCTCAGTGATATCCACCTTCAGAAACCATATCCAAAATGTTCTACCACTGGCAAGTCATTTTCTTGCCTTAAACTTTATTATTTTAACATTTTTAGGAATCTCTAAAAGAAATAATTACAAATAATCAGTTATTGAGTGTTTACAGTGTGCCTGGTATAATGAATATGATTTTAAACCAATGCATTTTTCATCCCCCTATAAATCTTATTCCCCTGGAAATCACATTCTCTTTCTACTATTGAGGCTAAGCCACAAAGATCAACCAGGAAAAATGGAACAGTTGGGCTTTGGTCTACTCAAAGCTGACTCTTTTGAGTCCTTAGCAAGTCAGTAGTTTTAAAGCCAGTAGTTACGAGAAGAAAAGAGTTTTTCTGAATACAATAGTACGCTTTACACATGTTGAAAGCTTGGTAGACTTACACCATAGAAAATACTATTTACTTTTAAGATAATAATAACTATTATTGATTGCCCTTTTTATGACAAGCACTAATATAAGTTTTTTGCATGTATTGAATCATTGAAACCCTACAATAGTCTCATTCTCTTTTGTTCACTAATGTGCCCCAAGCTCCTAGAACATACCTTGCATATTGTAGGCACTTAATAAATACGTGTTAAGTAAATGTACAACTCTATGAGATATGTACTATCATCTGTATTTTAGCTGATAAGGAAATTGAGGTATAGAGAAGTTACATATCTTTTCCAAGATTTTATAGCCAGTAAGTGAGTCAGGATTCAAGGTAAGAAAACTGATTCCCATATACTTCGAGTGAATTTCTCAAAGACATTAGAGGAAAGTGAACTTTTTCATCCTCTGATTCCAATCCTGTGAATATTTCACAGGACTTTTGGGCAAATAAAAGAAATTAGAGAGAGAGAGAATTACCATATGATCCAGCAATTCTACTTCTAGGTATATACCCAAAAAGACTTGCAAGCAGGGACTTAAACAGATACTTGTATAACAATATTCACAGCAACATAAGTCACAATAATCAAAAGGTATAAACAAGCAAAGTGTCCATCAACAGACGAATGGATAAACAAAATGTGGTATATAAATAAAATGGAATATTATTCAGCCATAAAGAAGAAGCAGATTACTAAGCCTCTTCACCTCTGGGTGAATTCAAACTGCCAACCTTCTGGCAAGTAGCCAAGTGCTTAACCATTTGCAACCACCCAGGAGTAACTTAACAATGATTACAACGGCAAATTTTTTGTTATATATATTTTACCAAAACAAATCTTTTCATTAAATGGCTTAAGTAAAACTTTGATTTTGAATTTATAATGTTAATAGATTAAATTATACATTTCTTTAAACCCCCTAAAAATGTTCTTTGAAAGATGTAAAACATCACACCCGTGAAAGATGCTATAAAAATAATAATGATTAACATTTGTCACAATTTTGCCTGGGGCCAGCCCCATAGGTCTGAGTCTGTCTTCTTTACTCCTATTGCTGACTGCCAGCTTCTTCCCACCCAGAGTTTTGGATGATGGTCAGGTTCTTCTCAGAGCTGTCAGATGAGTCCTACCAGTGACTGCCCAAACTCTATCCCTATTTATGATGAATTATTTTGTTTCAGGCACTGTACAATTTATTTATTTAATTAACAAATATTTATTGAGTAGCTACCATGTGCAGAACACTGTACCAAACAACTGGAAAACGCTTGTAAGTGAACAAGACTAACATGGCCTCTGTTTTCACAAAGTCTAGTGGAAACATGCTTTACATGCTTTCTCATTCAATCCTACAAATAACTCCTTAGATGGGTGCTCTTATTATCATCTTCGTGTTGCAGAAAAGAAAGATGAGACTCAGCAAGATGAAGTAACTTGTTTTGAGTTCACAGAGCTACATGATGAAGTCAAATTTAAATATGCAGCTGACTCCAGAGCCCATGTGGAATTCCTCTTCTTGGTCAATTTTTGTCTGGCTTTGCCTACTTTTACTGCAAGCTAACATACAACTCTCAGTTCTTATCATTCCAAAGTCAAGGAAAGACTTATTGACAACATGCAACAAGATGTAAGCATAAGACTAAGAGACCCTGAGCAAAAGATATTTGGTTTTATTGCTTGGAATAGAACTGGCCTGATTCACCCACCTCTGTTCTCCTCAGGCCTGTGCAGTGAGAACAGTCCCTTGACCTATCTCACCTCCTCAGCAAAGAGCAAGGAAGATATATCGAAGTGAGCAAATACTTCAGTGCCTGGAGTTTCCCAAGGTAGAGACAGGTCAGTGGCCAAATGACTATCTCCTATTAATAGACCTCAAAATTTATGTCTTTTCCATAATTATTAAGGGTACGAAATTCCATATACTTTCAGCTTGTTAATAAGTTATGTACTAAGTACGATACTAAATATTATAAAATGTATTATTAATAAATTTAAATTAGCTCATTACTAGAGTTTACCAAGGACATGAATTCCATTTTCTACTAAGAAGACTGACTTGCTCAAAATATTTATCTACATTGCATAATTTGAACTATAGCTCAAACAGATAAATTGGAATGCCTGCAATTTACAAGAAGGAGACTTTATTATCATTGCATCACCAACATTGCTCGGGGTTGATCATGGTTTTATTTTCGCCATTCTTGATTTGTAATTCTCTTTTACTGTTAATTTAACAGAATCATCGACCTAATTTATTGTGAATTTTTTGGTTAATCATACAGTACGTAATGATGGATATTTGCGTGTTTTGTCATCTAATGGTCCAATAACTAGACTGTGAGATGCATACATTATGGTTCAAATATGAATCACCACACTTCACTGATAAAACACATGTATATACAATAAATTTCTTTTTTTTGGCACGGGTGGTGGTATGATGACACTTAATTGGTATTGACTGTGAAATTGAGCCATTCTAAGTTTGACAAGATCTGCTTCTGGTAGGGCTGAATAAGCTTCTACTGAAACAGCCATTGCTGCAGACAATGATCTACTCTAGATGAACTATGAAGAAAAAAACTACCTGAAGTTACTGGGGAGTATAAAAAAGAAGGCAGATTCTAAAGGGAAGTCAACCTTTGGAAGAAGGCTAAGTCTCATATTTTTATGGGTTTTAACCTGAGATCAGGTTACAGTTAGCACCACACAAGGATAGCTAAAACTTCAGTTGCAAGCCCACAGTCTTTCTGGCCTTAAGAATCACAGGACAGAGATCAGGGTAACTAAAAGCTTCTATAAATGAGTATGGATGGTCTCAAAAAGGAGAGAATGAGATGAGAGATAGCTCCAAAATATTTATATAAACTCTGTCCAAATCTCTGGCTGACTTCTGAATTATGCATGCATGGAACAGACTACAAGCAGCTAAGAAAATTATAAAAAACTGTACTAAAATTTTCAAATATTCCAAAGAGAACAACTTTTCAGTTGGAGCTCAAATAAGTTAACATTCCATCAGAACAAAAAATGAACATTCTTCAGAGGAATTTAACAGAATCTAGAGTTTACACAGTGTAACAGTCACATTGTATCCACAATAAATTTGGATCCAATCCAAAATCATTTGACATACAAGTAAATAGGAAAATGTGATCTATTCTCTAGAGAAAAGAAAATCAATAGAGATCATCCTCAAGATGACCCGGAAGTTGGAATTATCAAGCAAGGATTTTAAACAGCAATTGTAATTGTGCTGAACGGTATAAAAGAAAATATGCTCATAATAAATAAAAAGGTAAATCTCAGAAGATTAATAGAAACTATAAAAAAGAACCACATATAAATTCTAGAACTTAAAATACAATCTCTGAAATTTAAAAATTCACAATATGGCCTTAACAGCAAAGTAGGGAATATAGTAGAATCAGCAAACTTGAAGACAGACAAATAGAAAATATCCAATCTGAAGAAGAAAGAGGAAAAAAAGATAGGAAAAAAAAAAGCAAATCCTTGAGGACCTATGGGACAATATCAAATTGTTTAACATACATGTAATTAGGATTGCAGGAAGAGAGGACAGAGGCAGAAAAAATAAAGACTGAAAATTCCCCAAATTTCATGAAAGAAATTTACAGATTCAAGAAGCTCAGTGAACTCTAAGCAGAATAAATATAAAGAATATTACACCTAACCATTTCACAGTCAATCAACCGAACACCACAGATGAGACAAACTTGAAAGCAGCCAGAGAAAAAGAAACATGGCATACAACGGAAAAGTGATTCAGATGTTTGCTGACTTCTCATCAGAAATAACAGAGGCCAGAAGACAGTGTTCCAACATCTTTAAAACACTGAAAGAAAAACCTGTCTACCTAGAATTCTAACCTAGCAAAAATATCCTTCAAGAATGAAAGCAAAAGATCATACATATGAGAGCAAATGGTCAGCAATTACTTTAAAGCAAACATATGAAGGTAAAGGGGCAGGGAAACTAGATTACTGGGAAAAGAACACACAGAACAAAAATAATGAGAATGTTGACACATTGTGAAGAATATAACCAATGTCACTAAACAATTTGTGCAGAAATTGTTCAATAGGAACATAATTTGCTGTGTAAACTTTCACGAAAAACACAATAAAATGTTATTAAAAAAAGAAAAGATGGTAGGAAGAAAAAGAACGATAGCAAAATGAAGATACTGTAGATCAAAGAAAACTAAAAGAATTTGTTGCGTTACAAGAATGTTCCAGGAAGTTGTTTAGGCTTAAAGCAAGCAATAACATATAGAAACTTAAATCTTCAGGAAGGAATGAAGGTCATTGGAAGTATTAAATACCTAGGTAGATATAAAAGATTAGTTTTCCCCTTAATTGTTTTATAGATGGCTATCCAAGACTACAGCCTTCAGTACAGATTATACCTCAACATAAAGAAAACAAAAATTCTCACAACTGGACCAATAAGCAACATCATGATAAACAGAGAAAAGATTGTTGTCAAAGACTTCATTTTACTTGGATCCACAATCAATGCCCGTGGAAGCAGCAGTCAAGAAATCAAACGACACATTGCATTGGGCAAATCTGCAGCAAAAGAACTCTTCATAGCGTTAAAAATCAAAGATGTCACTCTGAGGACTAAGTTGCACCTGACCCAAGCCATGGTATTTTCAATCACCTCGTATGCATGCGAAAGCTGGACGATGAATAAGAAAGACTGAAGTAGAACTGACACCTTTGAATTATGGTGTTGTCAAAGAATACTGAGTACACCATGGACTGCCAGAAGAACCAACAAATCTGTCTTGGAAGAAGTACAGCCAGAATGCTCCTCAGAAACAAGGATGGCAAGACTTCATTTCACGTTCCTTGGATGTGTTATCAGCAGGGACCCGTCCTGGAGAAGGACATCATGCTTGGCAAAGTAGAGGGTCAGCAAAAGAGAGGAAGACCCTCAACAAGATGAACTGACACAGTGGCTGAAATAATGGGCTCAAACATAGCAAGGACTGTGAGGATGGTGCAGGACCGGGCAGTGTTTCATTCTGTTGTGCATAGGGTCACTAAGAGCTGGAAGACACTCGATGGCACGTAACAACAACATTTAAAGTAAAAATTATAACACTATCTTGTGGGTTTATAAAATATATATGAAAACCATAGTAGATAGGGTAGCAGAAGTGAGCTGGACCTATACAGTTGCAATGTTTTTTACATTTTACATGAAGTCATAAAATATTATTAATATTAAAATTAAGGATGTATACTGTAATCTCCAGAGCAACCACTGAAACATAATACAGAGAGGTATAACTAAAAAGCCAATAGCAGTTGCTGTGAAGTCAACTCCAACTCATGACCATCCCATGTGTGTCAGAGTAGAACTGTGTTCCATAGGGTTTTCAATGACTAATTTTCAGAAGTAGATCACCAGGTCTTTCTTTTGAGGAACCTTTGGGTGGACTCGAACCTCCAACCTTTTAGCTAGTAGCCAAGCACATTAACCATTTGTACCACCCTCGAAATGAAATTCAAAAAAAAAGTCAAATAATTCAAAAGAAGACAAAAAAAAGAGAAACAAAACATCAGAGGGGACAAACAGAAAACAAAGTTTAATATTATTATCAATTATTTTTGAGGTCCTTAGCCATTGTTCTATAATATTAAAGCATGCATAAAAGCTCATACTTTTTTCACTACAAGTTAAATAATTTATTTTTGTATATTCCCCTCAGATTCTTTTTTTGCATTAAAATTTTTGGAGAGTTGAAAAGTGGGATCACATGGAGGAAGTGAACCACAGTTAGCCACTTCCCCGAAAATGCTCAAAAAGCACCTTATATATCAGCCCTGAATATAATTTTCAGAGTCCTGCACTACTTCTTCAACTTTTTATCTCATTTACTTACCCCCATTTATCCACACTCCATGCCTTTCTCCATGATGTTCCCCCTTCCTAGAATATCCTCATCTCTTCACCTCTGGATATCCTTAGTCTTTAATGTCTCCAAAAAAATTGCCTTATTTCTTTACACTCCGTTCTCCACACAGTAGCCAGACCAATACTGTAAAAAAATAAAAATAAAAAAATTCATTCAGCAAATATTTATTGAGTTACTACTATGTGCAGTATATTAATTCTAGGTGCCTAGTACACAATGGTGAACAAAACGGATGTTATCTTTATCATCAGACCAATAGGAAACCATTAAAAGTTTTTTCAGTGGGGGAGAAACATAAAATTTGCGTTTATACAAGCTCTTTCTGTAAAGAACAGGTTGGAAAGGGACTGTGTTGAGTACAGGGAGAAGAGCATAGGGCTGTTGCTGTGATTCAGGAGAGAGGTGAAAGTTGTGGGACATGGCTACTAACAGTAAAATTTGAGAAGCTTCTCTGAAATGAATGGATCTGAGAACGTTTTAGCAGATAAAAATTGACAGGACTTGATGATGATGATGAATTGATTATAGGGCTGAGGGAGAGAAAGTTTTCATGAATGTTGCTAGTTTTCATTTGTGGACAGCTGAGTGAAGAGGATGGCATTTGCTGAATCAGGGTATGCAGGTAGAAGTAAAAATTCTAAGTTCATTTTTGGATATTTTAATTTACGTGACTCTAAATTCTCCATTTGGAGATCTCAGGTGAACAGTTTGATTTGTCTATTTCAATACAGTCTCCAGGGTCCAATACAGTGTATGTTTCCAAATGAATATTCAGTACATATTTGTTAACTAACTTGGAATCAGAAGGAAAGGGAGGAATCGTTAATTAAGCACTAAACTCTGCTAGGAATTTTATGTACATCATCTCATTTAATCCCCCAGTCACAGTTTAATTTTGTTATTATGATTCCAGTTTTACAGATCAGGGAATAGTTTCAGGGAGATTAAGTAACACAACTAGTAAATTATAGAATCAAGGTTAAAACTTGGATTTGCCTATTTGCAAATCCATTGCAAAGTCTTTGTTGTTGCCCCCTCCTACCACCACCACCATATAAGTTATTTTATGGAAAACAAAGAATCTTCTTCTGCTGTACTTTAGAAAATCTTTCCCTCTTTTCTTCCCCATACTCATCTCTTTTGTCCCACTCAGACACAGACACTTCAGAATTCAACTTCTTCTTTGCTTCTAACTCCAGATGAAGGGAAATGTCTCTGCTCCCTTCTCTACCAGCACTTTCCTGTGGAAAAATAAAATAATGAAAAATGCGCCCAGTGCTATGAGATTATGGATGTACTCATTTCATGGGTTTTCTTCAAAAATTTCAAGGAAGCTGAAGTCTAATTTAATCTGTTACATGATGGTACTAAATTACTTAACCACATCAAAGCATCAATTGCTTCGCAATCTGGGAAGGGACATTGTAAAACGGTTTTCAAATATATAATGCAGTCTCTCAGGTGCCTGAGACAGGGAGACCCATCCCTGAATATAAAGCTTCCCTTACACTTCTGAGGTCAAAACAACAGAGCCATTATTTGAGAGGCTGGATGAAATACCAGAGCCATTTCTTATTAGCTTCAGTCATTAAAGAGAATTTAGTAGACTGGCTATTATTTATGCTTTTTTTTTTTTTCTTCTTTAAGGACAAAAAAAAAAAAGGCATTCTTAATGGAATGAAAGGCCTGAAGAGTTTGTAGATCAAGATTATGAGTAAATTGTCCACTAATTACATTGTTTTCTGCTTTCAGAAAAGAAAACCAAGATCAGTTTTCCAATTTAACCTCTCCACCTCATGCTAAACATTTTAAGAGAGCAAAAAGAGATGCTAAGCATATTGCCCTTCACTGAGTGAGAAAAATTACCACATACCACTGCTATTACTATAAATACCAATGAAAAATATCCTTGTGTGAATCTATTCTTTGGAATGTGGAATACATTTTCCCATGGCAACAATATCGTGGACAAAATTTGGATTTTCAGTAGGACCCTCAAAAGTGGAGTCAAGCCACGATGGTGATGTAGGAAAAAAATGCTTCAGCACTAAGGCAAGAGCTAGGAATCTCTGAAACATCAGAAATACATCTCATCATCCCTTCTTTGAGAGCAACAAGTATTTTGAAAGCCATTTAGTGGTGAGAATTCAGCTTTATATAAAGACAGAATTTCTGAGAAGGCAGTAAGTATAGCTCAGAACTGAACAACATGGCTTTCTTAATAGCATGGGTACTAGGGCCAGATTACTGAGTTTGATTTCTGTTTCCAAACACTTCCTAGCTTTCACAGGTACTTCCTTTTTTCTGTGCCTCAGCCTTCAAATCTGTAAAATGGGGCTGTAATAGTACTCTTAGTGCTGTTGTGATTAAATAAGTTATTAACTTCAAAACACATAGAACTGTGCCAGGCATGTTGTAAGTAATCAGTGTTACCTATTATTGATACTGGGCTACAGATTTTATCTCATTTAATCCTTCAAATGACCTCCCAAGATAAATATATTTAGTCCCAGCTTATAGATAAAGAAATCAAAGCCTAGTAGATTAGCAATTTGCCTGGGAAACAGAGTTAAAAGAAAAAGTTTTAAAATGTAGAGTCAGATTTCTAATCCGGTTCTGACTGACAAATTTCCAGCTCTGGAATATATGGCCATCATGCATTGTCTGTGTAGATGTACGGTTCTTGAGAACACATCTCTTCCCTCCTCCCAATCCCTTCTCTAACTCCACAGCCACTGACTCCACATAAAAAGGAAAGATGGACAGTGGTTGAAACTCTTTCCCTTCCCAGGGCCCCCAGGTAGGGGAGTCTGCGCCAGCCCCCTGCCCAGCGTGGGCCAAACTCCCATGGATATAAGTTGGCAATTCAGAACTCAAGGAATGGCTGTGCTTTGAATTTCCATTGTAGATTTCTGGCATATCCATGAGTGTAAGCTCTTTGAAAATGCCATGGAAGTGCTGAGCCCAGCCTCGGAAAATCCTTGTGGATGTAGTTAGTTAGAAAGTGAAGGTAATGGACCATTTATGGTCACAGTCATAAAGGATTGACATATTACAGAGACTGTAAAGCCAAAACACAGGGAGGATTGGGACCAACAAAGCAAGCTGGATGTAGAGACAGTTTCAGGAAGCCAGGTGTGAAGAACTGAGGTGTGCTCGCACAGGCTTGACACTGGTTTGGTCCAGTTTCCCTTCCCATTCAGAGATGGAAGCTGAAGACAACAGAGCCAAGACAAAGAGGAAGAATTAAATCATTCAAGGCCTGGAATACAGGTCTGTGATCTGAGGCAGTGGGGTTCCTTGTGGGGGGTAGGGGGTGGGGACCAGAAAGGAGGGATTTGCCTTCACATTATCCTGATTTCTTTGAGCCTCCCACAGTGCCCAAAGTACTTCTTGGTTCTCTTAAAAATGTATTTTTGATTATGAGGAAGGTTTCTTTAAGGAATGATAGAATCTCAAAATCGGAAAAGGGATCGGCCTTTATGGAGCATTTATCTACCCTGTGTAAGGCATTGTGCTCTTACCATAAATACTCTCAGCAACCCTGTAGTTATTGTCCTCACATTACAGATGAGGCTCAGAGAGGGTTAGGAAGCTTATCCAGGGTCACACAGCCAGGTAGTGGCACACCGGCTCCCCAGCCTGTCCGATCCCACAGGCAGAGAGCCTGTTCATCATAGTTCACTGATCCTTGCCAGCTTTCTTTGAAGTTATCTAGTACAACCCTCAGTACCCTATGCAAGTTCCCTGGGTAGTGTCTGCAGTGAATGGCTTTTCAGCCTCTGTTTGAATACCTGTTGTGAAAGGAAGGTCACTACTTCTTCAGGCAGTTCATTAAGCCTTCAGATACCCCCTCTTCCTCGTTAGAAAATTCTTCCTTATCCTTGTGTTGAAATTTTACCTCATGTTAATTCTAGACACTAATTCTAATTCTTTCCTTTAGAATCCCATCATCATTATCAACAGTAATGTCATCACTAACCTTTATTAATCTCTTACTATTTTTCAGAGAGTCCCTGGGTGCTGCAAATGGTTAACATGCTAGCTGCTAAACAAAAGGTTGGAGGTTCGAATCTAGCCAGAGGTGCCTCAGAAGAAAGTCCTAGCAACCTACTGCCAAACAATCAGCCATTGAAGACTTTATGGAGCACAGTTCTACTCTGACACACATGGGGTCATCATGAGTCAGAGTTGACCTCACAGCAACCAAGAACCTAGGTGTTTTATACCTATTGTTTTGCACATTGTGTCATCAAACACTATGGATACTTCTATTATCCCCATTTTATAGATGAGGAAACTGTGACATAGAGAGGCTAAATGATTAACCTACTCGCACTTACATAGCAAGTGGCAGAGCTAGGATTCAAACCCAGAAAATTCAACTTTACAGCTCACACTCTTAACCTGCAGAACAGCTGAGCAAAGTTTCATTGAGTGTCTGCTAGGGCAAGCACTGGGCTGCAGTTCAAAGATGAACAGGCCACTCACCCTGCCTTCAGTGGAATTCACAGGTCGGTAGAAAAGACACAGATCAATGTAAAGTGTGCCTGTGAAGTACTGTAACACAGGAACACCAAGGACAGGTGCTTTCCCTGAGAAAACAGAAGGCAAGCTTCACAGGGAAGGTCAGTTTTGGGATGGGTCTTGAGGCAGAAGTAGGAGCTTACTAGAATACAAGAGAGAGGGCAGTGGAGGTGTGGCCTGTTGTAAACCAGTTGTATAAGATGCAAATAAGTTTTTAAAATTCAGTTAAAGACCTCACATGTTTTCATCTTATATGTTATCTTGATGGAGTCAGTCCCTGTTCCTGCTTGCAAGCTCATTTTGAACTGTGAGCATATTATCCAACATATCTTGGCCTTCATTCCTATCTTTGTGTCCTCTGAAAATAGGATGCATTTGCCTCTCATGTCATCATCTAAGTCCTCTGAGAGTCTGTCCTGACCAAAAAATGACAAAGTCTTGGATTGCTTTTTTTCTCTTAAGGAAAAAGCATCTTTTTTATCTGGGAGACACCCAGGCCCTCATTTTCATCCAACTCAGAGTAAATTCCTTAGGGAAATGGCTTTCTTACACATCCTGCATCCTTCCTGCTCCTGAAATAATGAAAGATACTGTCAGAACATCACAGGCATCTGTCAGATAGTTATGGCAGCTTGGTTGAGAGGCTGAAGAAGGACCTCTGAGGGAAATCCAGGACTAGGTCCTTTGTAGGAACTTAAAATGTATTTCTCAGGAGGTCTCATAGAAACCCAAGGACCTCAGCCCCGTTGCTCAGTTCACAGGTGATCTCGACTCTTCTCAGGGTGAAGTTGTTCAACAGACAGAGTGAGGCAGAGCATGCGGAAGCACTGCTGGGGAATCAACAGTCAGGATGCTGGCTGGGTCTGTGTGAGGGGATAGTTTTAGGACAGTGTCGTGCGAACTAGCCAATCAGCCAACTGTTTGTGCTTGTCCAAGACACAATAAGGAGATCTCACCACAGTGTAAATCAGCACATTGCTTCCTTCATTCAAAAAGTCTTCCTACATAAAATCATGCTTGTGAAGAGAGTGCTTCTTAGTTCAAGTAGATACATGAGACTAAATAGACAGCTCCTGTCGGGAGGCGAGATAAGAAGGCAGAGATGGTCAGGAGCTGGTTGAATGGACACAGGAAATCTGGGTGGAAAGGAGGAGTGTGCTGTCACATTATAAGGAGAGCAACTAGGGTCACATATCAATGTGTGTATAAATTTTTGTATGAGAAACTAACTTGAACTAAACTTTCACTTAAAGCACAATAAATTTTTTAAAAAGGAAAAAAAAAGTCTTCCTACAAAAAACCTATCAGTGGGATTAAACAGTGTGCAGAGTTACAAAGTTGATGTACAGATTGGCTCAAGATTCTTTTCTCATCATGGGGCAGGAACAGTTTGCAGACTGGTAGTAGTCCAGAGACCACTCTTTGAGGAGTATACATCTAGGAGAAAGGCTGTTCCCAAAAAGGAGGTGGATTTTACCTTCCATCCCCCATCTGCAACTCTGTAACCCAGGGTGGAAACAAAGCCACCTTTTTTCTTACTTCTTCACTCAGGGGACCACCCACATGTGCAGAGGCCACCCATCCCAACCCCTTAGCCAATCCATAGGGGTTTATATAGCTCAGAAGCAGCCTGGTACTGTGGCAAGAGCACAGGCTCTGGGGTCACACACACAAAGTTTTAAAGTCAGTTTCTTCCACTTACTAGCTTTGTGACATCAAGGTTCCCATGAATGTTATTATTGCTACTTCTGTACTTCAGTGTCCTCCATAAAAGGGATAATACCAGCTGTAGTGAGTTCAAGGGAGTCTGGGGATGACCAAGGGGAAAGATATGATAGCAATGTTATTCAACAAGCTACTTATTGGAGTGGCTCCAATGTGCAGCTGCATGCAGGGGGTGGTCCCCCACAGCAGGAGGTCTTCCAGAGACAAGCTGCACAGAGAGCCATCAGAAGGGAAAGAGGACATGAAAAAGTCCAGGGAAGAGGAGAAGGGTTAGAGTTGGAGGGCGGGGGGAGGCTTAAGTGTCCGTAGGCAATGTCCTCCTGCAGCAAGGTGGGAATCTGAGTCCAAGAGCTCCAATGGCAGTAGCACTTCGGGTCCTTATAACTACAGGATTTTATCTTTTCTATGGCTACCTAATGTTAGACACAGTTTCTCAGGGTATGTAGAGCAAGCAGGCTCTAAAATGACTAAAAATCTCCTTTTGGGGACTATTTTAAAATGATTGGATGTGTAAAAAATTGAGTTTGGCACCAGCAAGCTTTTTTGGGCTGGCAGGCCTCAGCTTACCATGAAGTAAACAACTTGGGGCCAGTACACAACGACCATTTGTGGCTTATTTACATAACACAATCTAACAAGTTTTTTAAATTTATAAATGTATGCCAAGTATCATGTAATTATCCTGTACAGGATAACCCAGTTGCCATGGAGTCATCTCTGACTCATGGAGACGCCTTGTGTGTCAGAGTAGAACTACACTCCAAAGGATCTGCAATGGCTGTGATCTTTTGGAAGTAGATTGCCAGGGCTTTCTTCCAAGGCACCTCTGGATGGATTCTAACCACCAGTCTTTCAGTTAGTAGCCAAGCACTTAAACGGGGACCCTAAATGTATAGCAAATATCATGTAATTTATCACAGACATGATTGTTGTTAGCTGCTGTTGAGTCAATTCTGACTCATAGCAACCCCACGTGTGCAGAGTACAACTGCTCCATAGGGTTTACAAGGCTGTGACCTTTCAGAAGCAGATCACCAGACCTGTCTTCCAATGAACCTCTGATTAAGTTTCAACTGCCAGCCTGTTGGCTAGTAGTCGAGGCTAGAAGTAAAGTTCCTAACCATTTGCACAGTCCAGGATACATGGTAGGAACCTAAAAATTTTCCTACTCTTTCCTCCTCCTCCTCTTTCTCTTCCTTCTTTCTCTTATTTAGCCCATAAACACTTTATACCAGAATGGATCAGTATTCTCGGTCCCTGCTTTATTTCTATTGATGATATTGTTTATATTATAAGGTACCAGTCCCTTTAACCTAAGATTCAGACCCCTCCCTCTCAAATAGTCTGGTCTTAAGGCCTAGGTGTAACTTACTTCTAATTCCCCTTCCTTGCCCAGAGTATCCTGGCTATAGCAACAGAAACTCCGATTTTCACATTTTTATTTCTTTTTTTTCTTCCCAACCATTTATTTTCCTTTTTTCTACTTATTTCAAGTAGAGAGATTATAAGGATCTATAGGAATCAAAATTCACTAAAACCTGGACCTTTGCCTCTTACCATTCTTTGCTCCCATCCAATCTAGCCCATGCTCGTGATTATCACTGCCAATGTAAAAATCTCCTTCCCTCATCAAAGACTTGGGCTCTCTGGAGCAGTGATCATGGGAATGGCACAAGACTGGGAAGCCTTTAGTTCCATTGTGCACGGGGTCACCAGAGTCAGGGTCCCACTGGTCAGCAGCTAACAGCAGTATATGTTTAACCATTTCCTGGAAGTGAGAGCTTGTAATCGCCCAACCTATCATGGAACCTCTCTGATTATTAGAAAGTTCTTGCTTTTAACAATGAAAGCATTTCAGTAATGAAATGGACTGTTTCAGGAGGTAGTGATCGCCCCATCCCAGGACATTCTCAGCTGCTAAAAAGCCCTTGGTTTGTTTTGAATGGAAGTTCTCAGTCCCTACTTAGCTAACCTATTTCTGTGTACAACATGCCAAAGAGGACAAAGGACTCCAGGGCCAAACTAAATGTCTAAATCACACCCTAAAAACAGGAAGGACAAAACTGATAAGAAAAGCTGTGTTTATTTCGCCAATTTTCCCAGGGGCAAGGACATTGCAGGCAATGGAGAGTAGGAGGAAAATTAAACTATAAAGAAATATTTGACAGTGTTTCCTTAATCGTGGTGTACATCTGCTGATCCAGCCAAAAGCAAGGGGGCAGAGGTGATCTTTGCTATGCCACAGTGAATAATGCAATCATATTTTTGATACCCAACTACATCTAACTGCCATATAAATCCTGCTGGCCTCCATACCACACCTCATTATCTCACAGGCAATGTACAGCCCCTGGAAAGTCAAATGTGGTCAGACTTGTGCTTCTGAAGCTCTGATGAAGACACAAAGCTGAGAGTCAGATATTTGCTGCATTGGCAGTCTAGCTTCCAGAGCACATTATGAACCTTGCCCATTTACCCCTGCAGCAACCTGCTGTGTGACATCAGGCAAAACACTCCACTTCTCTGGGTTCAATTTTATCATCATTCCTATTCTGCAAATGAAGAAAGTCACATATAGAGAGGTGAACAATTTGCCCAAGGTTAAAGTCAAATGGCTAGTCAAGGGAATCTGGACATCAAACCCAAGTTTGTTTGTCTTGATTCACAAACACACTCTTCCAAAAACTGAAAAACTTTAACACTAACTCTGTGGTACTCTGCTGGAGGTGTTGGGTTAAAAAAGCCATAACACTGTATCCATGATTTGCAGCATCTTATTCTCAACAGGCTGAACTGCCCAGATTCCCAAAGAGAGCAAAATACATAAAGCAAGCAAAATTATAAATGATCAAGCTTGATTTCAGAGACAGTGATGGGAGTAGTGGGAATGATTGGTACAGAAGGATTCAGAAACCACTCTGCCTGGCACAGGAAGAAGAAGAAAGGAACACGTTGGGCCGTTTTTGCGTTGCTCCCAGCTGCACGAATTGAAAAGCCTGGTCCAGGTTCAATGCATCATTCTTGAAGCAGTGAACAAAATCCCTCTTTGTTCTCCAGTGAAACTTATCTCTGAAGAGCTGCAGTACTTCCTGTGAGATACAGTCCTGCAGATGTGCCTTGGGAGTCCCACCCGGCTGTGCTGCCTTCCGTCAAAGTGCAAGAATGGGCACTTTGTACTGCCGGGCTGAAAATGACACTCGCCTCTCTGATCCCCACTGGGGTTACCAAGTGGGCAAAACTTCCTGCTTAGGGAGGGGCTGTGGGCAGTGGGTGGGTGTGATTTTTTTTGTCTCCTTGTGAATTTGTTTAGCTATTTATAGGACTAAAGGAGAAAACACGGGAGCATAGTGTAGTACAATGCTTTTCAAACTGTATTCCATGGAACCCTTCCAAGGGTTGGGGACCCCAGGGGCTGAAGGCAGAGGAGGGGGTAAATGAGAACAGCAGGCACAGCTCCAGCCCCTCTACCTACCTCCCTGACTCCCTGCCACCACCACCACCAACAACAACAACAATCAAAGCAGCTCTATTTCTAACAACGTGACAGAGTGAGCTTGATACCATTTTATTTGAATAAAGACTTTTATACTTTAAAAAAGGTGTCTGAAAAAATAAAGTCACTATAGAAAGATCCTGAAAGATAAGGATCCATCCTAAATGATATTGCTGTCATTTCCTAGGGCTGCCATTACAAAACACCACGAACTGGGTAACTTTGAAGCACAGAAATTTATCGTCTCACAGTTCTGGAAGCTAGAAGTGTGAATTCAAGGCTGCAGTGGGACCACGCTCTCTCTGTCCACTCCAGGGGCAGATCTTTCCTTGTCTCTTCTAGTTCCTGGTAGCCTCAGGCACTTCTGGGTGTTCTTGGCTTTTCGATGCATCTTCACGTAGCTTCTCCTCCTGTGTGACCTTGTTTCTGTGTCTATTCTCCCTTTTTATAAGATATCACTCAGAAGGGATCAGGAGCTACTCTACTCTGGTGTGACCTTGTTAACTTAACTGATCACATCTTCAAAGACTGACTCTATGTCCAAACAATGTTACATCTACTGGTACAGAGGTTAGGACTTCAACATGTTTTTTGGCAGATACACTATTCAATCCACAACGGCCTATGACTCCTGAGTGTGAGTACTCTGCTTATTATACTTACCAGATTTATTCCAACTGAGTGTGTCCTTCATGACCATTCACATTGCTAAATATTTGTTAGCACACACTTGAGGTCAGACACTGTCTTAATCCTGGGAATGCAAAAATGGAAAGCAACATCTCTGCCGTGAAGGAGCCCATAGTCTGAGCTGTAGACAGGCAACTAAATCATTACAATAAAAGATGAGATATGCTCTGTTCATAAAAAGCACAATTATTTCAAACTGTGGATTCCAGAAAAAGTTCTCTAGGACAATTGCTGAACTGACTCTAGAATCAAAGTTGCCTGAGACCTAAATTAAATAATCGGTTCTTATGTAGGGAAAAAGACTTAAGAAGAAATGCAGGATACCTTCAAACATATTCAAAGGACAGCTGGAATAAGAGGGACCCTAAGTGACAATAATTTAGTGGCCATCATATGGTTAACTACTCAGAAGTTGCTAAAAAGAGGAAGAGCTTTAGCAGAGAGAAAATAAACACTTCCAATATGCTCATCATTACTCTTGCCATCCCTAAGGTTGGCGTTCACAGACTGCTCCTTTGCACTACACAAAACACAGCTCTGCATGTCAGGAGCTGAAGTGATGGCCCAGGGATTCAAGTGAAATGGTTTAGATAATGGGACACCTGAAGCTCCAGCCCAACTCCACTACCAACTGGCTCTGCAATTTGGGGCAAGTTATTTAACCTTCATGATCCTGCCTTTCCTCATTTGTAATATGGAAGAGTAATGCCTATTTATGGGTTATTGCATGACCCTGGTATGCAGTTTCCTCATCTGTAACATCCAGGGATTATACTAGATGCTCTCTGAGGTAATTTCAAGCCTTATGTTTCCCTGAAATTGCACATTAAGTATAATTCACTAGAGTTGGGGTAAGTTCTTCAGTGTAGGCTAAACTTTCACCTCAAGAAAGGTAGTGGGGAAAGATGATAACACCAAAACAGGCAAAGCTTCAAGGTTCCTAGTATACTTTAGGTCAGGGAGGAATTGGTTATAACAAAATGGCCACAGACTTCCCCCAGAGGAAATCAGAAAAGAAGACAGCCCTCCCTGTGTGATGGTTTAATTTACAATTAACAGAGTGAGAGGTTCTTTCTGATATTCTTATTTGTGGGCCCAGAAATAAATGACTACTAACAAGCTGTACATGGTACGCAGAAAGCCACTGCTAGTGCTTTTAAAATTGATGCCCTATTTAAACAGTGATCTTATAAGGGACATTAATTTTTCTCCAGTGGGAAGCATGAGCTATACCAAATTGATATTTAGATAATCAAAAAAGGGAGAAAGTCTAGGCAACTGAGGGGGGGGGCGGTGGGGAAGGAGAGCTTTAAAAATTCCAAATTGTGTGTACATTTGTAGTAACTAATGGCATAAGATATAAATGAGTTTGTGCTGGATTGTTCTATTGTCAGCTTGGTTAAACTGGGAACTTTGTTTCCCAGAATTCCCTTCTGTATAGTTCTGAGTTAGAATCAGCCAAAGACGAACTTGTGTGAGATTTGAGAAGCAGAGACAGGACAGTAACCATTACTCTCCAAAGGTCTTTTTTGACAGACATGGAAGTCCCCACTGGTTTCCAGCTGTCCTCACTCTTCCTCTTCATGTCTAGATCCTCTTCCATATCATTGGCTCTGCTGAATGACTGCAGCCCCAGGCCCACCACCAGACACTTGGCGGCAGACCCACATAGGCAGCAGCAACACAGACGCAACCACTTCCTAATGACTTCACCATGAGCTGCTCCCTGGCAGCCCCATTTCAGCAGTTGGACATGCTTGACTTCTCAGGTATGTCTGTAAACTCCAGCTGGTCCATCTGTACCAATACAATTTCTCTGATACTTCAACTCTGCTTTTGGACTTTTACTTTATCAGTTGCTCCCACAATTATGTAAGGTCTACTTACTATCATCAGTCCCTTATCCCATAACACTCACGAGTTTGGCTTCCTTGACTGATCCCTGACTGATACAGAATATTCTACATAGAAGTGATAATATGACATAATATAAAACCTAAAGTATATGGTATTGCCTTTGAGACTGGGTAGCAGGCAGAGGTTGGAAAGGCAATTAAGACACTGTTTATAGAGGCTAAAAGAACAGTGAGCAAATTATCACCAATAACTGTGGTCAGGGAAATGCAGTGTTTTAACTGGCCAGGTGTGGTTCATGTGTCCATTCCTGGGGTAGGGTCAGTCCGACTTGAACCATGTGGACTGAAAGTTTGGAGATATATTTTCCCAAAAGAAAATGGGAACAGGATAGATGTTTGAAGACAGAACTATCTGATATCTACAAAACCAGGCAAACCAGAAATATTTGGAGTGTCAACTCACCTATATGATAGTAATAATGTATTATATAAACTAAGCAAATGGACCAGTTGCTCTTTTAAGTTTTCTTATAACTTTAAGACCTATGAATCTAATTCCAACAATATAGACTGGTAGATTTGATCAAATTTAATTCTATTTCCTGCTCTGTCACCAAATATCTTTGGACTTTGGACAAGCCAGTTAACCTTTCTGGGTTTCTATGTCTTTATCTGTAAAGTGGGAATATTAGACTAAATGATCTCTGGGTTTGTTCTAGAACTAAAATTCCTATGAATCTGATTATCTCAAAAATTACAAGTTCTATTGGTTAGGGCTCTTGGATTTCAAACATCAGAAATAAACTCATTGTAATGTTTAAGACCTCCTCTCCCCAAAAGAAATTTATTAAAAGATATAAAAAGACATAAAATCTAAGGAAAAACTGAAGAACAGCCTCTTTGGAAATCTAAGCAGTAGGGTAGTCTTTTAGGCACTGCCTACTCACTGATTCAGCTGCGTTTTTTATCTTTCTATCCTTCCACTCAAAATTTAAATTGCCAAGAATAAGATTCGGATTGGATTAGTTTGGGCTGCCTTTTCATCTTCTGACTGAGGCGCGGCAGATTACCCTGTTGACATTCACACCAGGACGATACACCATGGGGGAAGAATGTAAATGGGAAGTGAGCAGGCAAAAACTATTAATGTCCTCCATACAAGCCTGTGATGGCATGAGAAGCTAGATGCCAATTTGCTTTGTTCATACTTCCAATATAACAAAGGCAAAACCAGTTGCTCTCCAGTCTATTCCAACCAATGGCAACCAATATAGCAATTTTAAGACTTTTCATAGAATTTTATTTGGTGTGCTTAAGTCCTAGAATCTTTAAAAAACAGCCTCAATCTTCAAAATTCAAATGAATTCGTTAGGTCGCCAAAAGATCTAGAAATTAGGAATAATTTTAAAATGAGATTCGCTTCTCAGGAACATTGTAAAGCAAAGACCAATGGCTTGGTTTTGTTTTCATTAGAGTCTATTATTTTTCAGCCAGAGGCAAATGCTCATAAAATGAGATATTATTTGAATATATGAATGCAAATTCAAGAACTCCAGCAGAACAGGTGAATAATTTATAAGAGTACAAAATGAACCAAACCCTTCTTCAGCCACTATCAGTGTATATACATACCAAAAGCCATGTAATTACACAGTAATTATCTAGTTCCTAACTTGGGGCTTCAATATCAGCACTAAAAATTATGTAGCAGTTATATACTATTGTAAGTTTTTAGAGATGAATGCAATTACCATGAATTAGCATCTTTAGGGAAATTTTAAATATGTGGTGTTGAAATGGACATGTTACGAGGGTCTGCATATGCACACTAGCAACACATATCATATGTGCCTGTGCGTTATATTTATAGGTCTGTGTTTGCATGAATCTGTATCTTGCAATAGTAAACATTCACAAACATTTTTTTTTTTTAATTTCAGGTAAAAATACATGTTTCTAAATGTGCTTAGTCTGAACAACGTAGCGAAAATGTTTCACTAATAAAATAAGTTTAAAATTAAGTGGGGAAAAAAACTGTAAGGAACTAGTATTCCATTACTCTTTAAACCCAGCTCTGAAATTTGTAGGCAGTTATACAGCTAGAGAAACCCTCAGTGTGACAGACTGACACAATAGCCAAAACAATGGACTCAAACATACCAACAATCATGAAGACGGCACAGGACCGGGCGACATTTCACTCTGTTACACGTAAGGTCGCCATGAGACAGCGCCAACTCGACAGCAACTAACAGTAACAATAGCATACAGCTTAGCAGGCGTGCCCTACAAAAAATTCACAGAGCATAATGCAGCGCTTGACACCCAAGGCACTCAACAAATGAGTTACAACTGGATGAATGAATGAATATAAAAATGATTCATATAAGCTTTGGGCTAGCGTTAAGAGTTCTTTTCCAAATAAGAAAAAATCAAAGAGAGATTTAGAAAATGCCAAAGGAGATAGCGAAATAAGTGGTATATTTCCGAGCAACAGTCTATTCCAGGTCCCTACTAGGGCAGTGCTTTTAAACTTAAGCTATTTTTCATTGTCATGAACATTGCACCTGATCTAGTATCTTCTCACACGTGGCACTGAAATGGAATGAGGATCTTAAAACAGAAAACCCTGCCACTGGAGGATCCCTCTTCAGCAGCCTAGATACCCACCTTCACTCTAAAGATGCCTCAAATGAAAAGAGAAAAAAGACGAATGAGAGTTTGGGTTCCTTCGGTTCTGCGCTACCTGCACACAGCAGAACCTGTCCACCTTTCCTAAGAAAACCGTGATCAGCAGCAGCAAGCATTTCCTAAAAACCTGCTGTACGTAGACACCACTAGGGTCTGTGAGGGGATAAAAGGATGGATACAGCATGGTTTCTGCTCTTACACGTGGAAATATGTGTTAAAAATTAGAGCAGAAACAGTCACTGAAACCTGGAGCAATAAAGAAGGGCTTTGCAGACAAAGTACATCATGAGCTGGGCATTAATTAAAGGTTGAGATGGCTTATATAACGAGAACAAAGTACGGGGCCAAGTTGGGGAATGCAATCTATGAAAACCACAGACTTTGAGTTAGGAATGGGTATGGATACTGGGCACTGAATAGACCAGCATGACTTGAACTCCAGGAGCAGGGAAGCAATTGGAGATTAAAGGCTTGCACTTTTTCTTTAAGACAATTATTCCCAATTTTGGCTACTCAGTAGAATCATTTGAGACGCTTTAAAAACCAGACAGTACATGGGCCCCATCCCTAGAGATTCTGGTTTAATTGGTATGGGATGTGGCCCAGCCTTTTTTTTTTTTTTTTTTTAGTTCTCCAGGTGACTAATTCTCAGGTACAGCCAGGGTTGAGAGCCACTGGTGAGACTGGTGAGGTCATCAGGCTCCGTCTAGTACTATGCAACTGGCATCTCTTAAAAGGTTTCCAGTGTCCCTTAATGTTTTACAACCCAGTTCAAGCCGTTGGAAATAATGGATATAATGTTTTTCAAACCTTAAGTCAATGTCTTTTAATCCTCCACTTTCTTGAAGGCTAAGCAATGAGGCTTACTGCACATACAAGGAGAAGACAGGATACCACCTCAAAGAGTGGTTCTCTTTCAAAATAATATGGTACCCAGTCCCATGGTCCAGAGATTCTGACTCACATAGTGTGAGGTGAAGTTCTGGTATCTTTAAAGCTCCTTAGGTAGTTCTAACGTGTAGATCCTCTCTTAGAACCAAGAAAACACTGGATTTATAACCCTAGATGAATTAAATCAGAATCTCTAGGGGTGGACCAAGCCAGAGTTCTTTTTAAAGCTTTCCCATTGACTACAATGTAGACAGCCATGGTTGTTTATCAATAAAGCAGGTATTTCCAACTTTTTTTTTAACTTCATGGCACACTTAGAAAATGGCAATTATTTATAAGGTACCCCAGGGTAAATTAGTATATGGAAATATGGAGCTGGACTTTTAAAAATACATATTCAATTTTATGTAATTATGATATAAAATTTCTAAAATAATGATGATAAATTTAGAATTTATAGAAAACTTTCCAAAACATTTTTATAAATTACACTGTGAAAGTGGAGCTTCTGTGAATAGAACTTCATTACCAGATATTTTTCTGCTTGAGACAACTACATGCAATCTTTCATCAAGATTTTTAAAACAATGATCACTTCAATTTTTTAATAGTCCCTACCAAAAAAAACCAAACCCATTGCCACTGAGTTGATTCCGACTCATAACAACCCTATCGGACAGAGTATAACTACCCACAGGGTTTCCAAGGAGTGGCTGGTAGATTCGAACTACTGACCTTTTGGTTAGCAGCCGCAGCTCTTAACCACCGTGCCACCAGGGCTTGAACAGTCACTATGAAGAAGAAATTTTGTCTTTTATAAGTAAGTGATAAAACATTCAAACCATATTTACAACTGTTTGAAAATATGCAACAAGATCATATTTAAAGATTCTAAGCACGCTCTTTTCTTTCCCTGACAAAAGTAATGTTGAAATTTGTTTCTGAAGGTATGAGTTGATATGGATACCAACCAAAATTTCTTCATCCCAGGATTTCAAACAGTAATGAAGCTAGAAACGGGCTTATATGATATGAACAGTCACGCTGCAGCTTGCTTGAGGCCAATCAACGGGCATCAGCCACAAGGGTACAGAGAAACAGACATGACTGAAGATAGACACTCTGGGTCCCAAGGATGTCCTGCCAGGAACCAAATGTCCCCCTCCCCTCCCCTCCCTGGGCCGAGCACTGTGCTTCTGGAGAACTCTTCAAACAGCTCCCCAGGAGTGCGTGACCAGCTGGCTGCTGAAGTGCAGGTCTGCATTGTAACACTCCTGCTCACCCACCCTCCACGTGTCACAGTGGCAAAAAGTTCAACCTGTTCAGGCCAGTCCAGAAGGTTTGTGGGCCTGAGACAAGACTACAGCTAGAGGCACACATGCCATATCTGTAAATATTTAAAATTCATAACAAGCTAGTAAACCGTTAAATAAAATATATTCTGTGTTCCTACCTTGACAAATATATCTTGAAAGCAACAAAAATCTAAAAATACATGTAAAGCTATGGATTTGGTATGACAGAAAATGAGAAAAATATCAAAGGTAATGGAATTTAATTCTTATTGTACATGTCTGGGTGTTCTACTGATAGATGGTTGATGCTTGGTTCAGTACTAAAATAGAGACACGTAATTTTTTTTTCTTTTTTTTTATATTTTGTTGTACTTCAGGTGAAGGCTTACAGAACAAATAGTTTCTCATGAAACAGTACTACACATGTTGTTTTATGACATTGGTTAACAACCCCACAACATATTAACCCTCTAACTTCTCAACCTTTTTTTTTT
>NW_004443939.1:6899787-7027769 GCF_000243295.1 Trichechus manatus latirostris
TTGTCCCCTTCTGCCTTCTGGCCCTTGTCACTGGACTCCTGTACCTCGTTAGTAGAGACACATAACTTATGAATTAAAGACCCATACCTGTTGCTGTCGATTCGATTCTGACTCATAGTGACCCTCCCTGTAGGACAGAGAACTGCCTCATAGGGTTTCCAAGGCTGTAATCTTTACAGAAACAGACAGCCACATCTTTCTCCAGCGGAGCAGCTTGTGGGTTCAAACTGCCGACCTTTCAGTTAGCAGGTGAGCACTTAACCACTGTGCCACATTCATGTATGTTAATTCCACAAAATTTCTTCATCTTTCCTTTACTTTGGCAAAATCTTTAATTATGATGTTATAATCAAGATTGTGACATACTGCGTTTGTTTACTAGTAATGCCAAATTATACAAACTCTCCTCATCACTATGATCCTTCGATAAATTTTCATTAATTTCAGTTTAGAGAAACATAATTGTTCAGACGCAGTAGCAACTGGAAATAGCAATAAAATTAGAGCAAAACTAAGATTTAGAAAAAACTATAAATTTTAGATATAATATTTAAACATTATAATGGGATTGCTTAAGATAAATTTTCATTTGTAATAGAAAACATTAGAAGCTATTTTAATTTCATCATATAAATTATAATTTAATCATTATTTTCACTATTTTTAAAACAATATCCAGATTATACAGTAAGGTAAAGAAACAGTGTACACTTCACACATATTATTTCTATACCTACATATTTATAAAGAGAAATATGAATTTTTAATATTACAAAATGTTCATCTGTCACATGTAACTGTTACCAGTACCACACTAATTCATGTGTGTCTCTGGAACCATACTGGAAGATAGGGAAGGAAAGGGATTCTTCACACTGAGAAGCGATTCTTCATTGAGCAGGAATCCACTACATTCAAGCTATCTGAAAAGAAAGATTTGACAAGCTGACTAATTTGCCTCGTCTTTTACATAAGTGTTTCTGCTCTTCAAATATTCCCCACATTATCTTCGACTTTGACAGTGGCACAAACCGCAAACCTTTAAAGCATGGTTTGGGGACATAGGGCAAGTGATGTAAGAAATTTTTCCTTGGGATCTGAAAGGTGTTAAGTACAAGAGCAAATATTTAGGGTTAAAAGTTATGTGTGCCAGCCCTCGTGCCCAGATCCTGAGTGACAGCAGTATCCACGTGTTATTCAGTAACCCGTGTTGGGGGTTTTTGATGTGCGTGGATCTCCAACGCAGCACCCAGGGCAAAGGCCCCTATTGCTTGCATCTAAAAAAACAGTTTCCAGTGAGTTTATTCAACTCATGGCAACCCCATATTATGTCAGAGTCAAACTGTGATCAATAAGGTTTTTAATGGCTTATTTTTTGGAAATAGATCACCAGGCCTTCCTTCCATGGCACCCTTGGATGGATTCAAACCTCCAATCTTTTGGTTAGCAACCCAGCACTGTTTAACTGTTTGCACCACCCAGGGATTCTTGCTTAGGTCTAAAGGTGGTACTAAATCTACTCATAGAACTTCAGGGTGCACTGGTTCAGAAAGCTGGGGGATGGGCACTTGGAGGAGGTGTGGAAATAAGAAAGAGGACAGAGGTAGAAGAGTTAGGGGATGGCAGGCATGTGGCTCTGCACATATGAGTGTGTTAAAAGCAAGTTTTCATTTCTCATTATTTAAGAGATATGAACAGCAGTTATACTTTAAAAACAGTTAATGATCTAGACAATCTAGTTTATCCAGTCGTTTTGAAACTTTAGTTAACAGTGGAATCATTCTTTACTTAAAATTTTCCAGTAAACCCAATAAGGAAACCATAAAAGTAGAACTGTTTGTGTTGAGGTTGGGTTGGGAGGGAGAGGATCCAGATTTCCGGCTACACACACACACACATACCCACTTGGTCCTTCCTTTCTCACCCAATCCCCAGGAATTCTGATCTAATCCAAGCCCTTCCTTTTACAGATGAAGAAACTGAGGCCTTGGGAGGAAAACAGACTGGCCCAGAAGTACATAGTGAGTAAGTGGCATGGCCCTAGCTAGAACCCATGTCTCCTGATTGCCAGCTTGGTGTTCCTTATATTCTTCTTAAACTTCTTGTGACCAGTCAGGGAAGTACACAGCTAACCCCACAGGCGGCAGAGATGAAGGTGCTGGGGTAGGCTGTAGAGAGAGGGGACTTTTAAGGCTAGTCATCAGTCAACACGAGAATTCCAATTTCAATAGATTTTTTTCTATTTGTTTTTGTTATAGAAATCATACCCATTCATTAGAGGAACTTTTGAAATTGCAGAGAAGCAGAAAAAGAGAAATTCATAATCCCACCAATTATATACACAACCATTAACACTTCAACGGATTCCTTTCTGTCTTTTAATGAATAGATTGTTGGTTTTTCGATGAACTCATTCTGTACGTTCAATTTTGTAGCCTGCTTTTTTCACTTAGTCTTAGAGCGTAAGCACTTTCCATTTGTAAACAATATTTTCTTTCATGCCTACATAGTAGGCTTTAGAGTAGTTATGCCATGCAAAACATTTTGTTTTCTAATTTTTTTCACCAATTCAAATAAAATATATTTCTGTGTACATAATGGTTGATCCACACTTAGGATAGTATACCAGAGGTCGAATTATGGAGTTAAGGAATTTAAAGATTTTTAAGTCTTTTGTTACTGTTATAGATTGAATTGTGTCACAAAAAAATATGTGTTGTAAATTCTAACGTCTATATCTGTGGTTGTAATCCCATTTGGGAATGGGTTTCTTTGTTATGTTAATGAGGCAGTCTTAGTGTGAGGTGTGTCTTAAATCAATCTCTTGTGAGATATAAAAGAAATTAAACAAGTGAGCAGAGATGGGGGAAGGTAAATGCCATGCCACATGAAGATCACCAAGGAACCAAGGAATAAAGCTGAAGAGACAAAGGACCTTCCCCCACAGCCAACAGAGAGAGAGCCTTCTAGAGACAGCACCCTGATTTCAGACTTCTAGCCTCATAACAGTGAGCAAATAAATTTCTCTTTGTCAAAGCCATCAACTTATGGTATTTCTGTTACAGCAGCACTAGATAACTAAGACAGCTACATAGTGCCAAATCACTTATATATATACACATATATTTTCTGTTTATACTCAAAATTACATAAAAACTGTTTTAATGTTCTGAAAATAGAATAAAGCATAGATAACAAATAATAATAATACTCACCATTCTTTCCTCAACTCAGAGACAGACAATTACTGAATATCCTGGTATATTCCTGCCCTATCTTTTTAAAAACAAAGACATACACAATCACCCAACTGAGACCGTTGTGTGTGGGTGTGTAGTAGTTTGTTTTTCTGACAGAATAGTTTGTGAGCATATTCCCATGCCAATAAATAATACTTGAAGATCAAGCAGACTATTTATTTATTATCACAACATTTTATTGCACCTCACATGTGTCCACTCCCAGCTCAGCCATACCCCTATCCCCATATCCGAGTAATGATGAGGATGCACACAGGACCACCCCTTCTGGGACAACTTGCGAGAAGTCACCTTGATTGTAGTTCTCATGAGATGTCTCTGAGAAGTGGATTCAAGTGTGGATACCTGCAGTTGCAACAACATTTTTCTAATTTGGCTCTTCAGCTGAGCTTGACTCAGGGTGATGCTCCATCGTGCCAGCCACCAGGAACAACCCTGTCCTGAAACTTGGGTCCCTGGCTTTCATCAGAAGATGTTTCTAAAGTCACAGCGATTAAAACAGAAACTCTGGCAACAGACTGTCCCAACTTCAAGTCATGACTCTGCCCCCTATTGGCTATGTGACTTGAGTTAATTTACTTAACCTCCCTAAGCCTAGGTCTCCTTATCTGCAAAATGTGAGTGACAATAGCGGCTACCTTATCAGCTTGACGAAATGATAAGACGAGACAATGCATGGAAAGTACTTAGCAGGCACTCAGTCAATTTTAGCTATTATCATTACAATTATTTTGAGGAATTCTGCCAACAGCTTGCCTCTCTTCTCTCACAGCTTTCTACTTTCACCCGCCAGTATTACTTTCTCTTTCCCCATTCATATATTAACAGAAAATACTTTTTTAACTGGTAATTCCCAAAGCAGTCATTATGGCAATGAATGTGGCAGTGCGCACGGTTATCATATTTCTCTCATCACAAACGTTACTAATAGCTCAAAATGGTTGAAATTGTCATTAACTATTTTTAATAAATAACTTTACTTTAGCACTAACTATTCCCAGGAGCTTTATTTGACAATATCTCCTTTAATCTTCACAGTGAGCCTGTTAAGTATTATTATTACCATTTCACAAATGGACAAATTGATACGTAGACCATTTCAGAAATCTGCTGAAGGTCACACAGCTAGAAGTTAAAGAAAACCAAACCAAACCTGTTGCCACTGAGTCGATTCCAACACATAGCAACACTACAGGATGGGGTAGAACTGCCGCATAGGGCTTCCAAGGGGCAGCTGGTAGATTTGAACTGCCGACCTTTTGGTTAGCAGCTGAGCTCTTAACTGCTGCACCACCAGGGCTCTGTTGGAAGTTAAAGAGCCAGGATTTGAATCCAGTCCTGTTGGACTTCAAGCCCTAAGCCATAATCATTAGGCCAGAGGCCAGTAAACATTTTTCTGTAAAGCGCCAGATAGTACCTAGATGTTTTTAGGCTTTGAAGGCTATGCAGTCTGTCATAACTACTCAGCTCTGCCAATGTAGTGCAAAAAAAGCCATAGACAATACGTAAAGTAATGACCTTGACTGTGTTCCAATAAATCTTTATTATGGACACTGAAATTTGAATTTTATATAATTTTTTCTGTGTCATGATATATTATTATTCTATTTTTTTCCACCATTTAAAATTTAAAGACCATTCTTAGCTCATAGACTGTATAAAAACAGGCAGTGGGCTGTAGATCCATCTACAGAGAGAAAGTGATGATCAGGAAATGTGAGAATCTCTAGCCATTCTAGAGCACCTTCAGGGGACTGAAGCTTCCATGCTCTCCCTCAGGTCTTTGCAGTGTTATTCTCTTGGTCTACAACAATCTGGCCACCACCACCCTCTCCCTGAAAATCAACCTTTGTCTGCCATACTCCTTTTCATCCTTCAAGTCAATCTTCACTGTCACTTCTTGCAGGAAATCCAACTCGTCCACCTTTACCACCACCCTCACACAAAGTTGGATGTCCCTTTCTATTCTCTGATAGCACTCCACCCATTCCCATCACAGTGCCTATCAAACTACACTGGAACTGCTTAGTTACATGTCATTGCCTTCTCCACCTTTTCCCACCCCATTATCTCTGAATAAGAAGGAATGCTCCTTCTACAGAAGTATCAGGTAGCAACCAGGTAAAACCAGGAGTACCAGCTAGGAGTATCAGGAATACCAAGCAGATTCAGCTCAAACAGGGCATTAAGGCTTCTCCCTGACATTAAGAAATGAGTAGAGCTTTGGGTTAGGACTCATGAATTCCAGGTCCAAATCTGCCACTAACTTGGTAGGTGTCCTTAAGTAAGCGACTGACTTCTCTGGGTATCGATGGATCTTGTGACATACCACCAGATCCCCATCCAGCTATCAGGAACATTGGTGCGGGACAGCTCTCGGCTGAAAACCCCTCTGGGTTTTGTCTTTGGCTAAACTGAGTTGTCTAGACCAAGGTCTCTTATCTTTTCCTGGGATAGCCACATTCAATGACTAGTCATTGCAGAAGAACAAACACCAATTTTGGACAGAGTCTGAGTTTGCTGTAGGATTAGCTAGGCCTTTGTTGCGGCTGCATTGATCTTTAACTCTTCCTTCCCTCTGCCCATTCATCTTTCCTTGATCTCCCCCAACAGATGCTGAAACTGAAAGCCACTCCTATAAACTTCCTGCACACAGATCTCCATCTCTAAGTTTACTTTCAGGGAACATATCTGAAACACTGGGCCTTAGCTTTCCTACCTATCCAATAAAGTGAGATGCTAGATGGCCTCCATTTCTGCCTATAAACATGAGTAAAGTACAATGATCCAACTACCAGGTGTATAATACAATCCGCAGAGAGACCAGCTGTAAGGGGTTGTGGACATCTGAAGCCAACTGAATTACCGTATTTTAACGAAAATAATGTGTGCCTTCTACATTTGTTTGCCAGTGTGTTGCTGTAAAAAAAGATCAGCACAGTGCGCTCACTAAAATACCTCTCAGGAGGAGGGCACGGTTGGCAAACAAATGTAGAAGGCGTGAATTATTTGCGTAAAAATACAGTACAGTATTCAGGACACAGCTCTTCGACCACTATGAAACAACTGGTGTCATGGCAAAAAGAGAGACACTGAAAATTAAGTTCTCTGGGTTGGAGCTCTGTCTCTGCCACTGACTTGCTGGTTGGATCCAGATAATTCTCTTCCTTTTGTTGGGCCTCAGTTTGTTAATCAGAAAAATAAAAGCTTTCTCATTTTCCTCCCCTAATTTTAAATAAATTTATGTGATCTCTGCTTGGAAAAGAAAAAAAAATACATTTTTGGAAAAATTAGCATCTGACCCAAAAGTACACATCGGATGTCTAATTATACATGACTCCGCACGGCGCCCTCTGCAGGTCTTGCCCTGGGGAAACCTGTGGTCTAAGGCTGCTGACGTGTACAGAGAACCGCAACCTAGGCAGCCTCCCTGGATTCAATGTGCCTCTCACCACAAAGGAGAAACTTGCTAGAGGATCACAATATACAGATTTATAAGGCTCTTGAATATTTGGGGAATAACTAGAGGGGACAGAAGCTAACATATTGAGCAGTTGTCCTTGACTTTCATCCTTTTACATATGTTAACTCATTTATTTCTAACAACACTCCCTGAAAGTCAGCTCTTGCCATCCCCATTTTATGGATGAAGCCAACAGAGAGGATGTGACAACCCGAAGCTGTGCTGCAAGTATTTGGAAGAACTGAGGCTAGAACCACACCGTGGTTCTGTCGCTCTGATATTAAGTGGCTGCTGGTTTATCTGTTTCCCCAGTGAGAGTTGAGGGGTTCCCTGAGGGCAGGTCCTATGTCTTTCTTATTTTTAGCCTGAGCATCTAACACAGTGGCTAGCACCTGTTACTAAATACATGTTTATAACATTAATTAATTAAGGTCTCCTGCCTTCTATTCTTGCTATGTCTATCACGCCATGGAGTCCCTGGGTGGTGCAAATGTTTAAGATGTTCAGCCGATAATCAAAATGTTGGAGGTTCATGTCCACTCAGAAGCACCTCAGAAGAAAGGCCTGGTGATCTACTTCCAAAAAAATCAACCGTTGAAAACCCTATGGAGTAGTTCTGCTCTGACATACGTGGGATTTCCATGAGTCAGAGTGGACTCGATGGCAACTGGTTTATCAGTCTTGCCATTTTACCTCCAATTTTTTCTAAAATTGATCACTCTTATATTTATAGCTAGTCCTGAGATAGGCCGCAGATCGACCTTAAACAACAAAGATGTAGCTTATTACAGTCCCCCAACTTACACAGCAACACTAGTCATTTGGCCCCTTTGGGATCTAATAGCTGGGTGACAACCTCAGCACTGTACACCAGCATGAGATTATCTCCTTGGGCCAGCCGAGCGAGGCCTCACATCGATTATTCCTAAAAATCCATTACGCTTCTGAAAGTTGTTACGTTTTAAGATGGTTTGAATACATCCATCTTGTCCTTTTTAACCATGCCCACAAAAAGCATCCTAAGGATATCTGATCATTCAATTAGACTAAATGAGGCCGATGTATATGCTGCTGCCTCAGAGGTTATCATGCTTAACAAAACACACTTTATGAACTCCATGAAGGCTGTAATTAACTTTACAAGCAGCCTTCCCCATAACTTTAACAAAAGATATCAGAATGTTTGGTGTGGTGTGGTGTGTGTGTGTGTGTGTGTGTGTGTGTTTGTGTGTTGTGAGTACATGTGTGTTTTAAAGTCCTGTTCCATAAGGATTATAGCTCCCCCACTGTTTGGAAAAGATAATTTCACTTGTAACACTAATAACTTGAGCAGGGGAGAAGCTGGCCTGGTGAATGGAATGCACTTCACTGCACATCTTGGCTCAGCTAGAAATCGGAAACAGATGGTCCTTGCGGCTGGTTTCCCATTCGAGCCCACTCACTGCCAGCCTGTGGTCTTCAGTGGGCTGCTGCTGGCAGTCTGTGACTTGAACATAGTAGGACAGTGGCAAAAGAAATCAAATCTTTTCCAATGAGCAGCAAGCTATAACAAAATTTGACAGAGCTGACATTCTACACCGAACATCTAATTAGAATATATTAACCTTTTAGTCTTCTTAAGTGCCTTACATAGAAGTTCTGAATAGACTTAGAGGGTTGTGTTGTATGCATTTATTTTTTCTTTATTTTTTTTTTTTAACAGGGGGCAGAAGGTTTAGTCCAAGCGTGAGTGGCAGCTGGTTAACAGAAGATGCAGACTGTAAAAGTCAAAGAATTTATAAATCGAAATGAGGCACAAGAATCGCCACCAAGAAAAAAGCGAATTCTTCGCAGGGTGCAGTGGGTGAACTTCTGCCGGAAAAACAATCAATATTTTTTTCAACAACAACAAAAAACCCAGAACAAAAATCTAGGTAATCTCTGGACATATCATTAAAATGGATGGGGCTGTCTGGACCCCCTGGCATTTTCCTCAAGCCTGCCCTTTTCAGCTTTATGGCATTCGTTTCTGCCATACGGTGAGAAAACCACGCCAGGTGACTTGGGACACTGGTTCATTTAAGGCACCACACTCATGCCCAGGAATGACGTGCACCTTTGCAGAGGACTTTGCCACTTTCATCAAAAAGGGATAAATCTCCCACCAATAAGCCTGGCATTTTTCTGGGCTTTGGAGAAACAAGACTTTCTATCCATTTGTGTTGAATCTTGCTCTTATCTCAAAGCTTACATGTAAGTACATTTCTCATGTCAATGGTTAGACAGTGATGTCTTGAGCACTATTTTAGGATTTTCCACCTGATTAAGGTTAGAGGAAAGGCCTAGGTGTTAATAGCAGATAATCCTTCTTCAATACAAGCCTTAAAAAAAATCTTGGACACCCATAACCTGAGCTTCTCTCAGTTTCACCAACAGAGTACATTTTTAATTTCATGACTTCCAAGAGACTGGACATTCAGGACCACAGGTATTCTTATACCCAACATCCAGCTGTGTAAAAGAAATAAAAAGTGTTTTCTGAAAGCTGGAGTAGAAAACACATGGACTTTTTCATCAAGTAGATGTAGGGTTGAATCTTTGCTCTTTTTGATTAGCATGCATCTTTAGGCAAGACTCTTACCTTTGGAGCCTAACCTTCAAATTGAAAAATAATACCAACCTCCAATAATACCAGCATGAAGATTAAATGACATAGCATACCTGAAAGCACCTTAAAAAATGCTGGCACGTAGTAGGTGCTACCAGTTGCCATCAAGTCAATGCCAACTCATGGTGACCCCATATGTGTCAGAGTAGGACTGTGCTCCACAGGGTTTTCCATGACTGATTTTTTGGAAGTAGATCACTGGGCCTTTCTTCCAAGGTGCCTCTGGGTAGAATCGATCCTCCAACCTTTCGGTTAGCAGCCAAGCATGTTAACCATTTACACCACCCAGGATCTCCATAGTAGGCGCTACTCCTGTTATTTCCTCCTTTCATGGAGCTCCAGGGTGGTAGAGCTCTGGAGTCTTAATGCCTGAGTTGGAAATCTGCTTCCGTCTCTAACGGTGGGACTCTAAACAAGTTGCTTCATCTCTGTTTTCTCGTTTGTATAATGGGAATAATAATATGTCCTATCTCATAAGGACTTAAACCTGAAAAAAAATTACATATAGCTCTTAGGACAATGCCTAGAAAAGAAGAAGCACTGGATAAATGCTGTTGTTAGCTGCTGTCAAGCTGGCCCCCAACTCATGGCGACCCCATGCACAATGGGATTGGACTGTTGTGATCCAGAGGGTTCTCACTGGCTGATTTTTAGAAGTACATCACCAGGCCTTCCCTCCTAATGTGTCTTGGTCTGGAAACTCCACTGAAACTGGTTCAGCACCACAGCAACACATGAGCCTCCACTGACAGACGAACGGTGGCTGTGCTTGAGGTGCATTGGCCGGGCGTCGAACACAGGTCTCTGGCATGGAGGCTGAGAATTCTACCACCGAACCACTAATGCACTGTTATAATTTGCTGCATTTAAAATCAACTTGCTTTTCTCCTAGAGTTTCAAGTTTCAAATATCCAAAGATCCTGGAACCAAAACTTGAAAAATGGGAGGAAAAAAAATTTTAACTGCCTGAATTTCAGAAGTTGCTATTAAACGGGTGAGTGGATGAATGAAAAACATGTTTATATAAAGATTTATAATAATACAGTCTAGATGAAGTATCAGTGGATGATATAGATAAAGAAAACAACAGGAACTCAAAGGAGCTAGAGATTACTGTGGACTGGGGCCTTGAAGAGATGGGTAACTTGGAAAGGCAGAGATGATGTACTAGGAGGGGCAACAGGTTGAGTCAAGGTAAAAGAAAAGACTGTATAAATATGAGAAGAATATAATCAAATTTCAATTCTGCTAGTGTTCTCTGGCTTTTTACTGGTTTTCTCTAACTATTTAGGGACTTCCTACTATTTGTCCAGCACTGTGCTCAACCTTGTGGCTAACAAGATGGAAAAGACATGGTCCCTGCCCTCCAGAATCTCAGGATCCAGGCGAGAAGACAGACAGGTAGGCAGATAATCGAGGAAGGGGTGCTAAGAGCCACAACAGACGAAGGCACAGATTATAATGGGAGCAGAGACGGGGTCAGTAGAGGGAAGAAAGAGTTTCCCTAAACTCATTAATAAAACAGTAACTTTGGTTAGAGCACTCATAGCATATCAGGGACTTGCACTTTACACACACTTTTACTTCTAAAAAATTATATATATGTACACATATATGCATTTTAATAACTACAGTAATCTTCATTTTGCTGATTAGGACACAGAGAATCAGAAAGGTTAAGAAACCTAGGAGTGGTCACACAGTAAGCAATCAAGTCAGGATATTAACCGGGCAATCAGACTCAGAAACAGTGCTCTCAACCACGCCACTGTCCAGCTTCTGAAAATCACTAATAGTCCATTTCATACTGCCTTTTTGCAATGTAAGAAAAAAATTGAAACCTCTCTTTGTATTGTACACCTGTTGGCAGCACAGTCTTTGAGGCCCTTATCCAAATACACAACAGCAAAGGCACCCAGATGGAAATCCTCTGTCTTCTGAGTGCTCCTGGGTTTTTCCCATTCAACATAAAGAAAGCGCTTATCTGGGGAGTGTTGACCACAATGGCCAGAAAGAGGCTGGAAGGTGACATGCACTTTGCTCGAGGCATGAAGTTATGAGAAAACAAGTCTCTTCCAAATGCATCCCCATAGACACCCACACCATATTCCTCATACAGCCTCCAGCAATTTAACCCATTCACTTGACTTCATAGCTAAGAGCGTACCCACTTCTTATAAAACATACTCAAAGAAAGTCCATTTCCTGGTGGATTTATTTCTTGACGAGGGTGCTGTTTTTGCTTCAGATTCATTCACGTGCAATGGGAAGAAGTATTCGAATGACAAGAGTTAAATTCAAAACATGGAGCCACTTTCTGTTATTTTTCTTTTTTTTTTTTTTCTGACTGAAGGCATACCATGTAGATGTTTGTTTCCAAAAAGGCATCTGTCAGCAATCAAAGGGGAAAAATGCGTAAAGCAAATGCAATTGTTTGGAGTAGCATTTCCTGGATCATGTTAAATGCTTGAATTGCTCCCCATTATGCTCACCAAATAATTTTATTTCCCTCAATAATTGCAATATTTAGCATGTTTTATTTAATCTTGTTTTAAGGCTATTAACAATGGGTCACACTGTGAAAGGACTGATTGCTATAGGAGAAAGGAGAGCTTCCGCCAGCCTCTTAGGGAACAATGATAAAGTTAAACGCACTATTATCCAATGATATTTATCATTTCTTTGTTCAAAACTACAGTACCATCTCTAACAAAATCTTCTCAGGTATTTCATCATTCACAAAGTGAAATCTTGGCTCAAGTTTACCTTGTGAACCACTGGTTCATAAATAATGGACATGCGTAGGGCGCCCTGAGTCTCAGAAATGCAATGGCTCAGACAAGAGACACTTCCAAGTTTAGGGGCCACTGAGGAATAAACGTAGAAATTATAAGGCTGTGGACCCACAAATCAAAAATGTCCACAAGTCCAGAGAAAACTGAGGACATCCGAAAGCCGGGTAGCTTTTGTTTTGTCTGCTTTTCAGAGGCAAGTGGAAAAGGATGAAATGGGATAGGAGGTTGATACAAAGACAGATGCTCATTCATTTCTTCTTTTCCTTTCCTCTTTTATTTTTTTAAGGAGGGGGGTGTTATTTTGTATTTTATATAGAATTTCTAATTCTTTTTTTCTCCTTTCGTCCTCTAAACGATAAACTGAAGAACGACCTGGCAATCTTAATAACAATGCTGGAGCAAATGATTTGGCTGGAAATCCCAGAGCAAGTTCCTGGCAAAAGTGCAATTTGTTGTAGACACTGAAAGTAACAACATTTCCTGTCCGAGAGCAGACTCGTTTTCTGAAAAGAGAGATGATACCAGGTACATAAAGAATACAATGATGCTTCGTAAGAGGAATGGCAATATCCATATTTGATAGTAATTTCTGATACCATCTCTTAACCCCAATTATGAGAAGAAAACCCATTACCATAAGGGATGAAAAAAAAAAAGGCCTTGTTCATTATATTTGTGGTTCATTCCATGGGAGGAGTCTGTGCATCATGCTTTAAATTATAAAACATTTAAGGTGCAGAAGGATAAACCGGCTTTAGTGAAATTATTTTTTGCCTAAACAGCTATTTACCTGAAGCCAAATGGTTAAAATGACACCTACAAAGGAACTAAGGAAGGGGGTTGGAAATAGGAAAGCAAAAGCCACCCAACTGAAACTCTTTGGGACTTAAAAGGTCCTGAGTAAGTTCATCTAAATATTATTCAGCTGAAAATATGACTAGAAAAAAATCACAGTTGGGCTGTGAACGCACAACTTTTTAAATACTCGTAGTTCAATCGCCCCAAGAAACAGGAGTAAATGTGTTCTCCATGCTCAGGATCATCTGCATGAAAGACTGCAGTGTAGACAAGGGTAGAATATTGCTGCTAGATTCTTGATGATCAAGAAATTGCTTATATTCAGAAAAAATTAGGATGTGTTTAGTACACTGCTCTTATAAAGGTATTTTTGCAGTTTCTGATTTCACACTGTTTTAAAAGAACAAAATACAACAAATACAAGTCACTCTATTTCTTTCTCCCCTCTTAATGACTTCAAATGTAGCAGTTGCCTACACCTCTTTTTCTCACAAAAAAAAAATCACTTTTACAGCCATTCTCATTGGTAGGTCCATGTTGTGGTGTAGTTTTTCCTGCTAAAGAGAGGATGTGTGGTTAAAAAACCTCTGTGAAGAAGATGGCTTGATTACAGTAAGGAAATCAGATGTGATTTTCCCTGAAAAAGAAAGTATTCCTGTCAAGTCTAGCCTGAATTGTGTTAAACCAGATTGATAAAGACTGATCGTTTTACTTCCAAAGATTTTAAAAGCCTATAATTAATTTTAAAAACTAAATTAAAAAAGAAAGTCGTGGTTCCATCAAACACCTAACAAAAATTAAAGGTGGTACCTAGCCTAGCCTAGGTTAGAACTTGTGAAATATCAGTGACATATTTACTCCCATGAAAACACATGCATCTAAGCACAATGCCAGCCGGACCAAAAATCAAGGAGCTTGAAGGCTGTCGTCTGACGTTTATGTTCCTTTACCACCAAATTAATTAATGAATTAATTTTTTTTTAAAGGTAACAAGGGGGTAATATTTTTCCCCAGAATTTTTTTTTTTTTTTTTTAACTCTTTGGCAATCCCATTCAGCTGTGCTCAGCTTTAATTTTAGACTTTTCGCTTTGTTTCAAACGAGATGTGCAGGATGACAAAACTCCACTCAACATTTTTTAAAAATGCACAGCTCACGTTCTTGAGAAAAGTGGCTGTGAAAAACAGATAGTGAATCAGACTTAAAGTCGAAGAAGGGGGGTGGGGGAAAAAAAAGCCCAAAACATTGCATGATAGTCTCTAAGCAGTTCCATCTGTCAAGCAGAAATTTTAGGCTAATAGCCTGTGGCGATCTCCCTCCGCAGTCCACTACCTGCCTTTGTCCTATTAAATCTCTTTATTCTCCTTAAAAAAAAAAAAAAAAAAAAAAAAAGAGGGGGGATTGGTTGTTGGAAGGAAAGGAAAAACCTTGCAGACCAAAATCATCTGAGTGATGAAGCCCTAATTTTAACCGCCTCCCTTTGATGTGTAGCAGTGGGCTCTTGTTTTTTAAAGAGGAGAGAGGAGAAGACAGTGCTAGGAGCAGAAGACTTTTCATCTCCACTTCACCTTGCCACTGGGTCTGTGAGAGATTGGTTCATTGTCAAGGAGATTTTTTTTTTACCCATGATTCCATATGGTATGGACCGGACTACATGTTGCCCCACATGCCACTGCAAATGTTTTCTCAATTAGGTGTCTTATCTCCCGTGAGTTAGCATCAGATGAAGCTTGCTGACAGCGTAATGGCAGGGAAAGCTTCCGACGGCTCCATCAAATGGCAGCTCTGCTACGACATCTCGGCCAGAACTTGGTGGATGGTGAGTTGGCAGCCGGGGCTGCTGGCTGCTTTTTTTTCCCCCCCTCTTTTCTACTTTCCCTCCCTCTTTGACAAAATGTCCCAGACCTCACATTCATCAAATTCACATTTGATTTTTTTCACACTCTTCAATGAGGCAGCCTCACACTGCTTCCTCTTGCCATCCTCCCTGCCACTCTGCGACTTGAGTTCCCAGGAACGCTTACCCTGGTTTTCCATGGGACAGTGTTTGGGAGTTTTCATACTTTTATTTATTTAGTTTTTTAAGAGTATGAGAAGTTTTAGGGTGGAGGTGTGTATTTTAGCCAAGCCGGTCTTGGAGGTAAAAAAAAAAAGGAACATTTGTCCTGGCCCTCAGGTTTTGCTCTCTCTCTCTCTCTCTCTAGCTTCACAGCCATTTACTTTTGTTTTCAGAGCCTATTGGGGGCATGTTTGTTCCTTGGCTGTGGTATTTTCTGAGGATGCATGTTGGGCACTAGGGAGAGCAAGCCCTGGGTGAATTCCGTTCCTACCTCATTAACTGGATTGCCTGGAGTCACCTGTGGAAGAAGTCTGGGTCCTCACTCCCTTCTTTCCATCAGGGGACCCACAGCTCTCATCTAACTTTTCCCTGTTTGTTTATGTCAGAGCAGGTCTTCTGTCTTTTAGGAACTCTAGGTCTGAGTGGAAAAGACCCATGCGCCCTATGTTTTAGTTACTCTGGGTACAAATAAAGTTTTCATAAAGTTATACCGTGCAGCCACAGAATGAGTTAACTCACATGTCATGGTCAACTAGGCCAGACAACCTTTGACATCTTGGATCTATAAGAGGTAGAGTGAGTTGGGAGGATGTACAATAGCTCATTGTCATGGGAGATGCAAGTCCTGTCAGGAGGAGAGTCCTCAAATCATTACTGCCCTCGTTAGAGGGGTGTCCGTTAAGGATTAATTCGTTAGCAGTGCATTTCTAGTTTTCCGTAATTATTATTCTTGCGGCAAGCGTGAATTCTTCCAGGGAGTGAAAAAAAAGTTTCCTGCCAGGACAATGAGTGTATTATCTGTTCCTAACTGGACCGTGAACTTCAGCTCATTTCACATAGATATCAGTTTAAGAGAAAAAAAAGAGAGAGAGAGAGTGGTGTTGAAGGGGGAGACTAGCGAATGGAATTACAAAACGAGGCACGGTCGGTTTCATTGTATGATCTGCGGGAAGAGTTCTCCTTTTCCCTTCCTGGACCAATGGTGGTATCATTTTGGCAAGTTTTAGGAGTTCTGAGGACTAAGAGGCTATTAAAAGTGAGCTACCAAAGGATTCTATTCTGCTGCTTCTTGGGGTACAGTGTGTCCATCCTAAGGACTTGAGTTAAAATGGTTGTGGGTATGTGTGTACATGTGTGTTTTAACTTGCAATTTCTTAACTAGGCATCAGAAACTTTACCAGTGGTTTCAGGAGAATGTTACATGCAGCTTTTGGTTAATTAGATCAGCAGAAAACTCTCCACTTAGACCCTGAACTTTTATTCAGGACAATTATTTTCCTATTAGAATTTCTGCCAGCAAGAACAAGGTTTACTTGTATGCTTCGGTGGTGCCTATTGCTTTGCCTTCTGTAGCTTGTTAAACACTAGAACTGAATATACTGATTGGTTTAGCTATTATTTTCTAAGCTAAGTTGTAAGCTTTTTTTAAAAAAAAAAAACTGTACTGATGTCATATTCTGGGCAAGACAGTCTACTTCCTTGTATTTCAAGAGCTCATAGATTTTATAGACTGTTACTTTTTATGGCAAATTGTGTCATCTTTTTTTTCCTCCCTTGCAAAGATCACCAAATGCTCCTTTATTTTTTAACTTGGAAAACTGTCATTTCTTTTTGTAAAGTTTACTTGGAAGTTGCTTTTGATTAAAAATTATTTTACAGATGTTTTACCACCGGGAATATAAAATATAAAAGTGGTGGAAACATTTAGCAATTCGGTTGACTAAAAATAAACAATGCTGTAAGCTCACATGCTGCTGTTTAGGCTGTGTGCTACAGGAAAGTTTCTCTCAACTTTGATGCTTCTGGATCTTTGCTTTGAAAAGGGGTGAGAAATCAGAGCGCTCTTCAAAGAAGTTGTAGAAGCTACCACAGAGAAAAAATTGATTTTATTTCCCTCAAAGGTAACCGCATACCACAGCACTTTATATCTGCCAGTTACAAATAATTCTAATGTAAATTTCCCGTTAGTGGTAGGAAATGGAGGATTTGATAAAGGAGGAGAGGACTAACTAAAATTTCACATTTTCTCTTATGTCTTCTCTCTCCTTCAGTAGTAGTGTTTGCTCCCTCTCCCTCCATACCCCCACCCTTGCTGTACCAAACAATTTTCCCCAACTTAAAAAAAAAGAAAAGAAATTAAACTTCCCCTCTGGCTGAGATGGTTCTTTAACCAAAGGGCAGTACAAGTTCCGAGTTTCACACTAAAGGCAAATAAAGCTTTAAAATTACCTCATGCGTCATCTGGCTGCACAGACTCTCGGCTTCATAGTGGGAACCTCCGGCTTGGTCCTCCCAGCATACAAAGGCAACGCAGTGAATGCCCCTCCACCGTGGAGACTCGGCCTCAGCTGCCAGCACCGGGATATGCAATTTTGCTTTTGAATGAATCGTAAACAATTTGTATGGCAAATCAGTTTGTTTGTTTTAGTTTTGGGGAATATGTTGGACCAGGTTGTAGGCAGCCATTACCTACTCCAGAATTTTAGGTGAGAATGGATAGAGCCCCAGATCGTTTTAATTTTTCTAAATAAAAAAAGACCCACTAGAATGAAAGAAACTGGTTAATAAAAGACTGAGAATAAATAACAACCTCTCTTCTCTTTCCCCTCTCACCCCTCTTTCCCCCTCTATCCCCACCCCCTCTCATAGTTCTCCCTGGCTTACAGTAGGCTTTTAAAAGCACTTTTTGATAACTAACAGGAGATCAGTAGACTACATTAACTTTTTTTTTTTTTTTTTTTGAGGTATAAATTTTAGCTTTATCTTAAAAAGGTTACTTTTGTTTAAGGAACAGTTGTTTTAAAATGTGAAGTACTGAGAAGGGCCAACTTCTGTTGCTTTTTTTGGGTGAAGTTAATGTTGTCTTGAGGGACATAGAATATTTTTTAAAAAATGCTAAATATACCTTTTGGTATCAAAATAGAGCAAGAAAAAGATCTCGCACTATCCAAAAATCAAATGAAAACTTCTATTCCAACCCCAGGAGTTGTAAACAAACTTAGAAGTTAGCAAGCGGCCAGGGTTCCAGCATGTACATTTTAACAGTAATTACATTTGGCGCTGCCACTTATGAGAAATCTTTTGATATCTGAGCCATGTCTCTAATGCTTTAATCATGCAAATCAAGAAATAGATATTACGTATCAATTTAATCTAGCTCTGTTGTGACATCTCTAGTTGAAATCTTCCAACATAAAACTCTCATGAAATTGCCCTCCACTCCAAATGAAAAGGCAACACCCTGGGTGCATGTATATTGGACAAAATACAGTTCTAACCAGTGGAATTACCTCCACTTTATCCACATGGCATTAAAAAGAGGAGAGAACAAACATTCTCCTCTTCGTAATTATTTAGTGATAACAAGGTGTTATGGGACTATTTTTAAGTGAATTACAAAATACATTTGTCTTGCTTCTGCGCCCCAAGTGACTATGTGATGAAGGCTATTAAATCATCCTGCAACCCTCTCACCCCATGCTGGCTTCCCAAACACTTATTTTGGAAGCTCTTTCTTTAGAAATTGCCACACAACTTTTCCATCAAGTGTTGTCCATCACTTAATCCAAATTTTTACCGCTCAACATTTGTATACCAGGAAAATACTTGAGCAGGAAAGATAGGCTATACTTTGTAGCATAAATGCCTACTTTTTTAAACAGACATATAAAAATTAGTGAGGTGCTTCTGTAAAATACTGTCTTACTGTGTTTAACAATTCAAAAAACCCTTCAACTCCAGCCTCCTTTGAAAATGATTGGCAGCCTTAACTGCTGCAGACACAGAACTAAGAACTCATATTTCATGGAAATCTTTTGTTGTTGCTATTTGCTTAGATTCACATCTTAAGTTATATTTACCATCTCAATTTTGTGTTAATTCTCAACTGAACACCTTTTGTTAATGGTTGTTTTCTATTTTCTGTTGAAAACATTGCCTTATGAAGATATTTCTATGATGTTGCCCTAGCTCTTTTTAACGATAATGATTAAAATAATTCGGGATCACCACAATGGCTATAAATGAAAAGAATCAAAATGAGAGGGCATTTATTAAATAATAAAGCATATCATATTCTCAGCATCAATTGTATTTTCGAAAGGAAGTGTCCACAATGAACATATTTGTAAACATTTTATTTCATGCATTTGTGCCCTATTTTAAATATTTTGAAGAATGTGATGGCTCTACCTGAACCTATGTTTAAATGCACGATTTTTTTCATTTTTACCCGTCATTATAAATATGTGTGACTATGTCAATTTCTGAGAACATGCATTAACTTCAAATGTTTTTGTACATTGCAAAACTATTTTCTTATGGTATTAGCAATAATCAGTTGAAAGTAAAATGTGAGTGAAGTAGGGTTTTATATTTTTTTCTCCCACGTACTTTAAGAAGTTATCATTTTCTTTTAGGTTAGCCTCATATAACACCTTTTAGAGTACCATTTCCTATACTTGAGGAGAAATGAATACATTAAACCATTTCTATTTTGTTTTCTTTAAATCAAATTATAATCCAAATGTAATTCATTCAGAAATGTGATTGGTTACTTCGAGCTAGTCTATGTACTTCTACTATCTTAAAAAAATATCTTGACTTCCTGTTATTACGCTCATATTTCTCCTGTGAACTTTAGACAGTAAAATAAATGCTTTGTCCTTATTTGCTAGTTGATTTTCCTTCACCTGTCCTGAATATTGTCAGGAATGTTTCTAATTTAAACCCAAAAGAATCAGGGGCTGATTAGAAGACGGGAAATTGGAGGATTAAACTGTCTGGTTGAACTTCCTTTACTTATCAGCACTCAGTAACTCACTCTGGATTACAAACTCAACAGGACAGTTTTTACAATGCATTGTTCCTTCTGGACATTTACACATATATGGTGCATGTGAGGGGTTGTCTGTGTGTGTGTTTGTATCTGTATGTGCCTGTGTGTATCATGCATTCATGAGTATGAAGAGAAAAGAACTATCAGCCGGTAGCTACAAGTGCTTTTAAGTGGGATAGTTTTAAACCAAAAGGGTTTATACTATGGATATGAAAGTTCACTCAAAGACTATAATCCCAGGATATTTGCAAAACTTTCTTATTAAAACAGTTCCGTGAAACCTAGCAAACAATGAAATACTCAAAGGGAGGAAGAGAGATGCAGTATTTTGGGAATGAAAAGTAGACTGCCATAGCCTTTATGCAGTCCCTCTCTCCTCATTTCTAGTCAAAATTCCAGACACCCATATCACTGAGTGAGTAGAATAGGGGACCTATAAGGAGTGAGGGAATTAATCTAACAGGTTTCCAGTGCCATTCTGAGATCCCCTTGGCACCGACTGAGAAAGGAATGTTTCTTACTATGACAACAGGCCTGAATGTTCCAGGTGAGCATATAATACAAAATGGGTGTTTGGCAGGGAATGAAATAGTATATCAGGACAGAATTCATTTCATGTCATCAGATCATTCAAAATGAAAAATGAATAATAGAAATAAACCACTGTTCTAGGTTTTTACAGTGTCATATGTATTTGCAGTGCTGTGTTCTAGAAGCAACGCTGAGAATTCTTTTACCTGACTTCACTCTGCTCACCTGTCTTAACCTCAGTAAGCATTTGTTGATTTGACTTAGAAGTCTAGAAGAATATGCAGCTGTTTTTGTTTTTGTTTTTGTTTTTCCTGCTTTAATTGCAGTGATAGTTTCTACTGAGAAAAAGCGAAAATGAAGAGAGTAAAGTGTATGATCTAACTAAAAGTTGATCCGTTAGACTTATAGAGCTGGGAGTTAAAATCAAGAGGTTAGGCCCATCCTTCTCTCCTTTATTTATTCCCCTATTGGGCTCCTAGTAAGTTCCAGGGAGGAGAGAATCTTTTTTTTTTTTTTTTTTTTTTTGATGCTTTTGTCAGCTACCATCACTCAAACTTTCAAGGTACTAGGGAACCTGCCTTGTACTTCACTGAATGTCTAATCATAACAAATAACACTGATGGAACACTGCCTATCAGCTAGGTGCTCTCCTAGGCACTTTACATAAATTTTTTTATATTATCCTCACTACAAACCCAAGAAGTAAGCATTATGTTTCCACTTTACACATAAGGGAAGCAGGCTTTAGAAAAGGCTGCACATTGTCCAAGTATGTGCACCTGCCTAGGATGAGCTATCCAGGGTCCAGAGTTCAGTTGCTTAATCATTAGACCAACCTTGCCTTAAATAACTGGGTTCTTTCAGCACATTCTAAGGGGTGGTGGTACTCAGAACTTTGCGGGATAAGAAGCACCCGTTTGTATCATGCAATGTTTTCTTTGCCTCAGTTTGTTTGAGGCAAAGAAAGTAGAGGCAGAGAAATTACCACGTGTCAAAAGCAAAAATAGGACACTAATCTTGTAACACCCATTCCCTGTTCCGGAAGAGCTGTCCATCTTGCTATTATAGAAGATAAAAATCTAGTCTCGTCACTGAGTAAAGAAACTCTTGAGAGACGAGAGAGTGTGATGCAAAAAAATGCACTTAATCGTATTAAAATACACTTTTTCATCAAAAGATGGATGGTTCAGGGAAATCCAATGTGTTTTAGTACTTGCTGAATATTAGAGACATTTTATTTCTGTAAGTAATTTAATCCTTATGTAGAAAATGTTTCACTTACATTTTTACATGAAATATATCATTTTAAAAGTCCATCTTTCCAAAGAAAGGTTCATGGTGTTTGGTTCTCTCTCTTTTTTAGATAAACAGAAATGCCAGCATAGAATAATATTGGTATTTAATATTTTTCATTGCCATTGGAATTGCTAATTAAAGGTTTATTCCAACAGGGGGTTTTGTGTCAGAGAAAACACAATACAGGATATATATTGCCTAATGGCAAAGATCTTAATATGTTCACTATGAGTAAACATCTATTTTCCAGACAACTGCTAAGTATAAACAATATGTCTCAGCCAGAGCTCTTTAATGGTGCCACATGTTGGACAGATTTCTCATGCCTAATAATCCAAGCTCCTTTTGTGACCCTTGATCCATACATGCTATTGCCCTGCTGGCTGTCTTAAATGGTTAAAAACTGGGAATAATGACCAAGTCAGAGGTGGGGATGGATAATCCTAGGCAGAGCAGCCCTCCACAAAGATCAGTAGATCACCAGGCCTTTCTTCCTTGTCTGTCGATTTAGTCTGGAAGCTCTGCTGAAACCTGTTCACCATCATAGCAACACGTAAGCCCCCACTGACACATGGGTGATGAACTGTCTTGAACCCTGGTCTCCCTCATGGAAGGCAAGAATTCTACCACTAAACCACCATACCCATCTAGCGGGTGAGAACACTTCCATTCACAGGATGGTCCCATCTGCCTCCTCCTCAGTATTCCTTGACAATCTTCTCCCTCACAGATGCATGGCTTTTAGTCCTGTTAATAAAACGCTCTAGCAGCTGGGTTTGACAAACCCCTCCAAATGTTGAAAAGATAGACATTGCCAGGTAAATAATTGATTTTACCCATTTATTTTAGTATCCATGACAATCATCATGAATTGCTGTGTTTTATTTTAAGAAAAATAGAAACCTCAATTCTCATTTTTGTAAGCATCTGAAAAGCAACCTGTTAATAGGTGCTATAGTCCACATTCTCTCCTAGAAAATAGTATGGGTCCTTGAACACTTGTGATGCATCGCCCAATTCTGAGGTCCAAATGTGTACAGTTTTGCTGGTGGAACTGCGTAAGAATGAAAAAAAAAATCAAAGAACTAAGGTGGAAAATGAATATAGGAGGGGCTGATATAGTTTCTCAACTGAAAAGTTGATAAATACCAAAGACTAATACAGTGGGCCACAAACTCAAGTATCTCCGGACCAGGCAGGTCACCTAAGTGTGAGATAATGAGGATATAATGAATATAGTTGGGAATGGTGGGACCTGAGACCAACAGGAGAGTGATACCTACCAATCAGTAAATGACAATGACAACACTGTACTAATCAACAAAATGTGTCTGTTACCCCAGGCCTAAAGCTCTTTAGCATACACCACGAATGGAAAAACGGGATGGACTTCCAGCCTCAAAGTATTTCATTCCACAAAATGCAAGAAAGTTAAAGGCAAATGCCCCTTGGAAAGGGATCACATACACTGCAGATTAAACCTTTCACATCTGGTCCTTGTCTCCTGGCAGGTTTTTGTGGGTGGGAGAAGGGAAACAGAGGACAGTCTGGGTATCTGAAATAGAAAAAGTATCTCTAGCTCAGGAAAGACAATTTGCAGAAAGGAGAGCTGAGAGATATTGGAGGATGCAGAAAGAATTCAGGGGAGGCAGTCAGGTGACTACAGAGACACGCTTTGCTGAGCCACACCTGTCTACCTGATTCCCTCCACTCTGGCCCCATATTGCTCAAAGTAGCTTCAACATCACTAGGGTCTCATGGGCTCTGAGTTCCACAAAAGGCTTCTTCACTAGCACACAGGCTGGTTGGTACTCATACTCATTTTCTTCAGCCAGCAAACTCTACCCCTCCTGCCCAGCAATTCAAATGAAGCCCTCTCTGTGAAGCCTTCACAGGTTCCGTTAGGCAAAATGAGTCATATCCCCCCTGGGCCCCACAGCCCTTTGCTCATAGCATTGTTATGCTGGTTAAATTGTGTTGGCATTTTCTGTTTACTATCCAGCCTCACTACATTGTTTGTTCATAAGGAATAAAGTCTGGGTCATATTTCCTGTGTCTAGCCCACAGAGGGCACCCAAAAATGTTGTTGAGTGCAGCTCGACAGGAGGAGCTCCTGGGAAAGTGGGGGCAATCAGGGCTCCTCGGCCTTCCATGACTCTGCTTTCCCCAGAGCATGAGCTTCTAGGGCCACAGGAAACTGCTCAGCCCTGTCATGAGTTTGCAGAGATTTTTGGTCTACCCTGTTTTAACTGCTTGCTACATGCAGGCACTGGGACCAGTATACAATATCCAGCCCCACTATGTTGTTTGTTCATTAAGAATAAAGTCTGGGTTGTACGCTTCTTCAGATCTCCTGCATCTAGCCCACAGAGAGCACCCAATAAAGGTTGTTAAGTGCCGCTGTCATGGATTTACGGAGATTTTTTGATTGCCCTGTATTGACTGCTTGCTATGTGCAGGCACTGGGGCCAATATCATCAAAACATCCCTGTGAAAACAGTATCATTATCTCCACTTCACAGATGAAGAAACCAAGTCCGGTAGAATTTGAAGTGGCTAATAAGTGGTTTGAGAAACTCCAAAGCTGTGCTTTTCACTCCTGTACTGTAATGACAGATCGTCCAGGGGGTACAAAGGATTAACACGCTCAGCTGCTAAGCAAAACTTTGGAGGTTTGAGTTCACCCAGAGGTGCCTCAGAAGAAATGCCTGGTGATCTATTTCTGAAAAATCAACCGCTGAAAACCCTGTGGAGCACACTTCCACTCCGACACACATGTGATCACCATGAGTCAGAATGGATTTGATGGCAAATGGTTTTTTACTGTAATGACACTAATATGCCCAGCACTATCATACTCTGCCTCAGGCTCAGAAAAAGACTGAGAACTAAGTGGGGGCAAAGTGTCATCCCCTTTTACACAGGAGAAGTCTAGAAGTCGTAGAAGCTCAAGTTCACCCAAAGTCAAAATTATTATTAAAAGTCTGCGTCTAAAACTGGGATCTCTATTGATCTTTCTACGAAATCCCTGGTGGTTAATCCGAGTATAGCATCGCTTAATTAAAGTCAAGCAAGTTTTTCTTTTTTTTTTTTCTCTGAGTGGTAGGATTACAGGATATTTTCTTTTTTTTATTTTTTTTCAATTTTTCTGTATTTTTTTATTTTTTCTACAATGAATGTGTATTATGTATTTTAATAAAAATGATATTGAACAAAATCATACTGACTCTAGATGTTAGTACTCTTCTCATTGATCTCATAGGAATGAGGGTAGCACACAGCTGCGAATATTCATGGGTATCAGGAAAGGTTGGGCTCTGAGGGTGTACACACTCTCAAAGTTGAATGGTGCCCATTTCCTTCATTGAATTCCACACGGAGTTCTTCCCATAGCCCAGTGTAGCACAGCAGTTGAGAACACAGCTTTCAGATTCAAGGGAAGCTGGAAGAATCCTGGCTCTGTTGCTGATGAGCTATATGAGCATCATCAGTGACTAGAAACATTGTGAATCTGTTTCCTCATCTTAAAATTGAAGTATAATAATCATTGCACTGTTGTAAGTATTAAATGAAATAATACATATTGTACAAACCAGAAACCTGGGAGGTATCTTTGACACCTTTCTCTTGCTTACTCCACATATTTAACCCAAAATAAATCCTGTCAAATTTACCTCCTGAATAATTCCTAAATCCATCTACTTTTCTCCATCTCCACCACCGTGCCCAGCCCAAGTTACCATCTTGTCTAGCCCACACAGTAGCCTCCTAACTGGTCTCATTGGGTTCTCTTTGCTCCTGCAATTTATTCTTCACACTTAAGGCTAAAGGATCATTTCAAACACAAGTAATCTGTCCTGTCAATTAATTACCCTTGCTTTTAGATAAGACCAAAATCCTTAATAAAGCCAGCATGGTTTTTGTCTTGAACCACTGTGCTGCTTGAACATACTCCAGCCAGTTAAACTTTTTTTAGTTCCTCAAAGCCCCCAGAATCTCAGGTCCTACACACGTCATTCTCTTTTCCCTAGAAAACATTTCTCTCCTGTTATAGTTAATACTTTCACACCCACTGTTCTTAGTACAAACGTGGATTTCTCTGGAAGCCTTTGCTGTCCTTGGGACTATATCACAGAGCTCTACTAATGACTAGACTTTCCCTGTAATATATTTATAAACATAAATACTTAGCACTATTTATAAATGTGTGTGATTATTTCATTACTTTCTGTCTCTCCCAAAAGACTATAAGCTCTGTGAAAGATGATGTCTGCTTTGCTCATGTGTGTTTAGTTGTGTCCAGCATGATGCCTAGTGCATAGCAGGTGCTAAGTAAGTATTTGTTGATTGAATGAGCAAATGAATGAGAGAGTGCCTGCCATAGTGAGTACTGAGTTATTGTTAATTATTATTATAATTAATTTTTCACATACAGAAAGGTGTTCAAAGGTGAATAAAGTTTCCCTTTTATGTCTTCCCTCATATATCTTTAAAGAAAACTCATTTCTCCCTAGTAATAGAATTAGAAAATCAGAGACTAAAATTAAGAGCCAGGAGCCCCAACCTGGGCTTAAGCCTTGGCTCTGCCACATACTTGGCCATGTATTTTCACATCTTTGAGTACTGAGAATTAAATGAGACAATGTCATTAATGTTAGCATGGTTGTTTGCGCCCAATGAACATTTAATAAAAGCTTCCCTTTTTAATTTTATTTATTTTGTTGTTGAGAATATACACAGCAAAACATACACCAATTCAATAGTTTCTACATGTACAATTCAGTAATATTGATTACATTCTTCAAGTTGTGCTTTCTTATTACTATAATTATTATGCTGTTGTTGTTGTTGTTAGGTGTCGTCGAGTCTGTTTCGACTGATAGTGACCTTATATACAACAGGAACACTGCGCCATCCTCGCAATCATTGTTACGCTTGAGCCCATTATTGCAGACACTGTGTCAATCAGGCTTGTTGAGGCTCTTTCTCTTTTTCACTGACACTCTACTTTACCAAGCATGAGGACCTTCTCCAAGGACTGATCCCTCCTGATAACATGTCCAAAATATGTGAGACATAGTCTCGCCATCTTTGCTTCTAAGGAGCGTTCTGGTATATAAATATACAATTATTATAAACAGTCCCAAATCTTCCTCTAATGATCTGTATGGCCTTTAAAGAGCCCCCTAAGACCCCTAAACTCTCTGGTTCTCAGTTTCATCATCTTTAAAATAATAACGTCAGCTTCCTCACGTGGCAGGCAGGGCTGTTTTGAGGATCAAATAAATCAGCAGGTGGAAAAACCTCTCTGAAAATTATAAAGTGCAGTACAAATGTAAAGGACGTCATTGCCATCTCTAAGAAACATAGGCTCCAATTAAACACATCCAATCAAAATACTCAGGGCCTTTTCCTTATCTTCTCTTTGTGATAGACCGTATGGGAGGAATGAGAGTGTGGTTCAACACATCTAATCAACAATGACTTTCAAGTATTAGATAATTATATGAGTGTATGGGTGCTTAAGTGGGGAGAAGGGCAGCAGTAAAAAAAAAAATAGAGTTTCAGAAAATATATTGTAGAATTAGACTGCCTGTGTTGAATCCCTTCTCCACCTCTTACCAGTAGTGTGACCTCAGGCAAACTGCTTAATCTTCTCATCTGTAAAATGGGATAAATGATAGTACCTAACTCATGGATTGTTGCAAGGATTAAGTTATATGATAGGTATAAGTCATTGAAAACAGTGCCTGAACACATGATATGCACTGAATAATAAAGGTCAGCCATTACTAAGACTGTTATTGATTTGTCATTGCTATTGTTGTTATTAGTTATTGATTTTAGTCTATGGAGATAGCAAGGTGGTTAAAGAATATTTAACAAACTCATTCTTCCAAGATGGTATATTTGTATTTTGAGACAAAAGAAATTGCTTCCCTAATGTGTTAGATTAACCTGCCCTGTCAACTCAGTTTGGGAAACATGACAGCCATGTGGCTAAGACAGTTGCTCAGAAACAGAAAATTTATGAAATAACATCCAGCTAACAATAGCCTTATCCCACCTGTGCAAACCATACATTTTGTCATAAAACTTCATCCACGCAAATGTTTTCCCTTCGCTAGGTATAAATTCCATTTCCCAAGAAAATTACCCAGTGAGAGAGGCCTATGGAAGAATTCCTGTGTTAGTCAAAGTCATGCTAAATTGCAAGCAGGCTTTCCACATTTGGAATTGTCCCATGTTCAATTCAGCTTAATAAGCTTTAATCAACACTTTTCTTGGAACATCAGTGACCTCTTACTCCCTCAGAAGACAGAAGCATAGTCTGTGTACAACTCTTGAGTTTTGTTTATTATTGTGGGCAGCAGTGAAAAACAATGTGTTCTATTCAAGAACACTATATTAGGAAACTATAATAGGAAAGTTTTCAAAAATAATGCTAATAATAATTAAAAAAAAAAAACAAAACATTGCTCTTCTGACTCATAGTGACCCTATAGGACAGAGTAGAACTGCCCCATAGAGTTTCCAAGGAGCAGCTGATGGATTGGAACTGCCTGTCTTTTGGTTAGCAGCCAAGTGCTTAACCACTGCCCCACCAGGGCCCCAATGATAATAATAGTAACTGTTAACATGTATTGAGCACGCCTACGGACCAGGCCCTCGATTGACTAGTTTAATTGCCTTACATTGTTTTACTCTCACACTAAACCTGTGGAATATTCCCATTTCACAGATTAGAAACTGAGATGTTAAGCGACTTGCCTAAGGTTGGTACAAAAAGCTAGTAAGCAACTGATGTGAATGCTGAACCCTGGTCCAAAACTTATGTTCTAAACTACTTAGATATGCTCCCTTCGTTAATGAGTTTTTATATTAATGTTTGCTGTTTAAAATTTATATTAATAATTAATAATGTTATTAATATTTTCACAAGGAGAATAACAGCTGCAAAGCTGTCCTTGGCATCCAGGGCCGAAGATGATAGCATTAAAGACCTTCTAGAACACTGTAATGGTTGTTACAGCACCAAAGACCTTCTGGGAAGTGTAAGAATTAAGCACCTTTAGGCACCCTCTCTGGGCTGAGTCGATGGAAAGACCTCTGGTTTAAAATGACTCCTAACTGGGAGTCCCCATTGCAGCCCTTTCCAAAGTTCCAATACTTGAGACACCAAAGAAGATAGGACTTCTTTACAAATATCGACAACTGGTACTAAGAATTGATTCGCTGACCATTCTGGTAGGAAGTTCCATGAACTACAAGTCTATAATATTGACTTTAAAAAAAAAAAAAGCCCATGGTCATCGAGTCTATTCCAACTCATAGCAACTCTATAGGACAGAGTAGAACTGCCCCAGAGCGTTTCCAAAGCTGTAAATCTTTATGGAAGCAGACTGCCACATCTTTCTCCTGAGAAGTGGCTGGTGGATTCCAGCCTGCAACCTTCTAGTTATTAGTCAAGCACTTAACCACTGCGCACTACCAGGACTCCTTACAATATTGAATAGAACCATACAATTAGTGTCCCATGCCTGCTATGCTGCAAAAATATAATAAAATGAAATTCCCACATGGAAATATAAAGGAAGATCTTTTGTCATGCCCACGCTGTCTTTCTACTAAATTGAAAACATAAATTCTATAACATATAGAGATAGCCATTCCTTTTTGCCACTAATATCTCTATATTCATTCAAATAATATAACTCCCACAAAATGACTGAGTAGGAGTAGCAGGGAAGCTGCTGGTGACACATTGTATCCTCTGAAGTGTGGTCCCACTAGTAAAACCAAAAGGGCAGGGGAAGAAATGGTGAAAGCTCTAGTGTTCTTGCATGTTTGGAATTGCAGTTTGTAAGTGTTCCATCTGTTCTGAATATTAGGGAGACAGGCATTGGGATTATAAAAAATTCTTTTCACAGACCAGCAGAAAAGTAAAAGACCATAACCAAAACAAAAGCATAGAAGTTTCCTAGACACATCCAAACACTTTGAGGAAGTGAGGAACTGGGGCTGGGTACTGGGGACCATAGTCTCAGGGGGCATCTAGGTCAATTGGCATAACATAGTTCATAAAGAAAATGTTCTACATCTCACTTTGGTGAGTAGCGAGGGGCCATCTATTGGTCCCATGTCACCTGGAGCAAAGGAGAATGAAGAAAGCCAAAGTCATAAGAAAAATATTAGCCAAAAGGACTAAATGACCACATGAACTTGAGACTCTGCCAGCCTGAGACCAGAAGAACTAGATGGTGCCTGGATACCACCAACCACCGCTCTGACAGGGATCATGACAGAGAGTCCCAGACAGAGGGGGAGAAAAATGTACAGCAGAATTCAAATTCACAAAAAAAGACCAGACTTACTGGTCTGACAGAGACTGGAGGAACCCCATAGTCTCTGGCCCCTCGACACTCTGCTAACCCAGAACTGAAGGCATTCCCAAAGCCCATTTTTCAGACAAAGATTAAACAGGCCTATAAAACAAAATAACACACGTGAGAAGCATGCTTCTTAGTTCAGTCAAACATACGAGACAAAATGGGCAACTCCTGTCCGAAAGCAAGACGAGAAGGAAGAACGGACGGCAACTGGACAAATGGGCGTGAAGAACCGGGGGTGGAAAGGGGGAGTGTGTTGTCACATTGTAAGGATTGTAACCAATGTCACAAAACAATATGGGTGTAAATTTTTGAATGAGAAATTAACTTGAGCTATAAACTTTCACCTAAAGCACAATAAAAAAAAAAGAAAGAAAAGAAAAAGACCATAATACACTGGAAATCAGGCTAGGACATCAATCTGATATACAGTTACAGGTCTGAGAAGAGGATTCTACCAGAACCCAGTTGGAGAGCAACTGGGGCCATCAGCAATCCACATGCTCTGTCTGTAAACAAATACCAGATCCAGGCAATTTTCTCTTCCTTTGAGGATGAGTAAATAGAAAAAACATGCAAAATTAGAAAGCATTAAAAGCTGCTAAGAAAGCATAAAGTAAAACTAATATGAAGGAAAAATCTGAAAAGAATAAAATGTAGAAGAAACCATAATTAAAAGATCAGAAATTTTCTGTTAATAAGAGTAGAAAGCCATTGGTGGAAAAATTGGAGATAAAAACTGGAGGATGAATTAAAAATGAGATTAAAGAGATAAAATAGAAATTAAAGAAAACTAGTAAAGCACTTAACAGTATCAAAGCTGCTGCAGAGCAGAATTAGCACTGTGAAAATCAGTCTAGTAATGTGTAAGTCACGCTTGCAATAACTCTCCCAAAGAAGAATTACACAAAGTGTAAAAATCATATGAGACAGAATGACATCTATTCCAGAAAGTGAAGATCTGGTCCAAATAGAAGGTGTTTCCAAAGAAAATCAAAACAATGGGACAGGAAGCCATAATTGAAGGCATAACAGAAAAAAAAAAAAAAAAAAAAACTTTCTAAACTAGAAAATATGAAGCGTGCATGTGATATTAACAGAATTTACAGTATTTCAAGCAAAAATTAGTGACAGACCGACATCTAGACTCAACTTGCTCTCCAGGAAAGGGGGAAAAATATTATCTACAAAATTAGGTGGGAGTGGGAGTAAAAACCAGCCTTTTCTCGATAGAAGGGATTATAAAATTTCATTTCATTGTTGACTCAAATATTTACAAAAATATAGATCAAAGATTATTGTTTGGAAACTTAGTTACGTACTAATAAAATTAAGAAGAAGATGTACACCTTCCCAGTCACTAAGGAAGTACACGCACACACATACACACACACTTATATTCTGTGTATGCAAACACCCAAAGCAAAAAGAAATAGCAAAAAAAAAAAAAAAAAATTATGTAGAACAAAAAATTAAACCTGTATGACAATAAACATAAATGGTTTAAATCCCCCTATTAGGAAACAAAGATTCTCAGAATGGAGAAAAAAGCTAAACACAAATATTTACTGCCTCCAAGAGACATGCCTAAAACAAAAGAGTTCCAGTTAAAAAATAAAAGGACAGGCAACAAGCTATTAAATAGAATGAAATTAGATACAAGAGAAGCAATATTAAGTTCTGACAAAGTAGGCTTCAAGGCAAAATTAATTAAATAGGAAAAAAGATTATTATTTATGTTGATAGACTGGAGAATGTCATAATGAAGTTACAGTGGTAATAAATGCCTTTATGCATCAATTAACCTAACGTCAAAACATAAAAAGCAAAAACTGTTAGAAAAGCTGGGAGAAACAGACAAGACCACAATTTGTATGTATAATTTTAACACAGGTTTATCCACTTTTGATAGCTCAATTAGAAAAGCTATAAATAATGACATGGAGAATTTGAATAAATATAATTAATAACAGTAAGGCTGCTAGACAATGTTGACCTCCACAGAGAAGATGCCATCTTTACAACCATTCATAGAAACTCCACAAAAACTGACTATGTTGTGCAGAAAAGCAGACACACATGCACACACATGTACACACACAATAATAAATTCCAATTGTACATGCTTCCTTGTCTGGACACACGCAGTAAAGCTAGAGAATAATAACACTGAATAGCCAATATCATACTTAACGGCAAAACAAGAAGCATTCCCATTAAAATAAGTAAGAATGCCCACAATTACCATTATTATTTAATGTTGTCCTGGAAGTTCTGGCTTACTCAAAAAATATGAAATAGAAATACAATGTATAATTATTGAAGGGAAACAAAAGAACTCCAACAAGAAATATGGGCCCCCTTAATGAATAAACCATAAATCATTACCTAGAAGATTTTAATAAGCAGGGATGTGTACACCATGTTGTCAACATTGTAAGGATAACAGTTTTCCCCAAAATTAATTTACAAGTTCAGTGTCATTCATGTCAAAATCCTAATGTGTTGGGTTATTTTGCTGGATTGAGACTTTGCAATGTAAATCACAGAGAATAATTTTTTAGCTGCAAAATTCTATATAAATGTAAGGGATGAAGAGTACTATTGTCTTCATTAGAGTGACATTTCAAGGATAACATCACCAAATAGAATTGGTTTCTGTTAGGGAAGATACTTTGTTCGCTGAGGGTAGGGATCCATGGGGGAAAAGAGCAAGACCTCAGAGAGAACCCAGATTCATTGAGTTCCCACTGGGGAGAAGGCTTCCTCACTGGGGAGGCATACTCTGCTAACCTGCCAACGGCATGTTGTGGTCTTGGTCCTTTATGTCATTTATTGTTCTGTTGGTTGTTAGTTGTTATCAAGTCAGCTCTGACAAACAGCAACCTCATATATAACAGAATGAGATGTTGCCTGGTCCTTCACCATCTTCACGATCATTGGTATGTTTGAGTTCATTGTTATGGTCATTGTGTCAATCCATCTTATTTAGGGTTTCCCTCATTTTCTCTGACCCTCTACCACATGCGGTGTCCCGTTCTAGCGATTAGTCTTTCCTAACGATGTGCCCAAAGTAAGCAAGTCACAGTCTCACCATCTTCAATTCTAAGAAACATTCTGGTGGTATTTCTTCTAAAAGTGATTTGTTCATTCTTTTGACAGTCCGTGATTTATTCAATATTCTTCACTAATACCACAGTTTCAACACATTAATTCTTCTTCTGTCTTCTATTTTAATTATCCAACTTTCACATGCATATAAAGCAATGGAAAAGGTCATAGCTTGTGTCAGACGCACCTTAGTCATCAAAGTGACATCTTTGCTTTTTAAAATATTACAGAGGACTTTTGCAGCAGATTTGGCTGGTGCAGTACATCATTTGATTTCTCGACTGCTGCGTTCATGGATGTTGATTGTTGATCCACGTAGAATAAAATTGTTGGCAACTTCAAGTATATCATATTCATTGGAACTCTGGGACATAAATTTAATTTTCCCCATTTTAAAAATGGCTTTAATGAGACTCACAGAGATCTAGTAAATTCTCCAGTGTACACAGATAACACATAACAGGTAGAGTCGGGTTTCTCTTACACTGGAGAACTTGTAGACCCTGACAATCAACAGTAGTCACCCACTTTGAGAAGCTCTGCATAGATGGTAGGTGCAGCGGCACTGCCTCACTGGAAGTGGGCTTGGTGTTGTAATGTTTGTTTCACACACAGCCTTACTGTGAGCCACACACATCATAATAAATGTACCTTTGGCTGACTAATGTAGAGTTAAGGTAGGGGTTAGGGTTAAAGTTTGGGCTGGGGTTAGAATTAGGATTAGTTTGAAGTTAAGTTTAGAGTTGTTGTTGGGACGGGCTAGATTAGTGTTAAGGCTTGACTTAGTTTTAGGCTTAGGAGTGAATATAAGGATGGAGAGAGAGGTAAAAGAAAATTTAGTGCCAGGGAACACTTCCCAGAACAAGTGACAATTATTGCTGAATTTTGAAGGTTGGTCTAGTTAAGGGAAAATTTGCAGTGAGGGTAGAGAATACTACTCAGAGGGAAAACAATGCATAGCCAGTCCCAGATGAAGGAAGGAAGCTGATGTATTAGAAGAGCCATTCATTCAGTGTGGACAGCGTGAGGTATGCAGGCGGAGTGATGTGCCCTAAAAAAAGAGCATTGACAGGCATTGGAAAACCATTCTGTAAGAGCTGAGGAATCGTGTAAAGAGTTTAAACAGGAGCGTGATATGATGAGATTCAAGTTTTAGAGAATTGCTCTGGTAGCTTTGTGGGGGAGAGGTGGGAGTGAACCAAGACTGGATGCACAGTGGCCAGGTGGGCAAGTCACATACCCTCCCTGGCCTCATGACCTACTCTTTAATTTCTCACTCATTCCTCTATAGAGCTATACCGACTTCCTTGTTGTGCCATCAGGACAAGTATACCCTTGCTGCAGGGCCTTTGCACTTGCCTTTCCCACTGCCTGGAATGTTTTTTCCTCCAGATGTCCATGGAGTCTGATCACTTAATTCCTAAGGTCTCTGCTCAGACATCTGCATAATATGCCTTCCTTGATCCCCCTAGCTAAAGGAGCTGCCCTACCTACACACGCATACTTCCTATCCTCCTTACCCAGTTTTATTTTTCTCCCTTGCATTTATCATCATTTATTTTGCTAATATATAAATATATAAATTATCCTTACTGATATATAAACTTTATGAAGGCAGAAACATTATTGCCTTCACAGCTGTATCTCCTATACCTAGGAAAGTGGCTATCACATAGTAAAAACCAAACCAAACCCAATGCCACTGAGTCAATTCCAAATCATAGCGACCTGATAGGACAGAGTAGAACTGCTCCATAGGGTTTCCAAGGAATGGCTTGTGGACTGGAACTGCTGACCTTTGGGTTAGCGCCAAGTTCTTAAACACTGTGCCACCAAGTAGATGCTTAATAAATATTTGTAGAATAAATGAATATGCTTAACTATTTAATGATTGCGATAGGCCAAGTAGCTTCTAATGGGAGACACAGACAAGGAAACAGATAATTAGTCCAGTTCAGTAGTTGGTAGGATAGAGATTTGCACAGGATGCAAAAAACAGTCAAGGGACTATCAGAGAACACTTTAAGAGCAGTATCTGAGCTGAGTCTTAAAGACCAAACAGGAGTTCACCAGGCAGAAATGGGAGCATCTCAGAGAAGCAATAGAACCTGTAGAAGCTTCAAAATGGAAGAGCAGTGAAATGTTGAGATCAAACCAAGCATCCATTGTGATTGGAGCAAGAATTCAAGGGCCTGGCAAAGGATGAGGTGACAGGGTAGACGGGGGATAGGCAATGTTAAGGAAATGCTCTTCGTTTTCAATTGGTATTTAATTAGTAGTAGTTTCATTGAAAATTTCTGTGCTCCGTCCACTTCTACCACCCAAAGTCTTCAAGTCAACTGTAAATTATTAAGTCTCTAGTGAGGTTGCCGTGTAAAGAAAGGAAGGGTTGTTTGGTTGTTTTAGGGGGTTTTTTTGTTTATTGTTGTTGTTGTTTTCTCAAGTGACTCAGTGAACATCCTTCACCACCCACCCTTCCCATCGAGAAATGTATTTGTTTTGAAAATTTATGCCTTAAAATGTTAACTTTTCTAAAAAGGGCACATTCTGTGTTTGCAAAGGGTTAAATCTGGAGAACTTTAATACTATTCATAGACTTTTTGCCTTTCCTGAAGGAACCTTGGTGGTGCAGTGATTAAGCACTCGGGTGCTAACCAAAAGGTCGGCAGCTGGAACGCACCAGCTGTTCCACGGGAGAAAGATGTGGCAGTCTGCTTCCGTAAAGATTACAGCCTTGGAAACCCCATGGGGCAGTTTTATTCTGCACTATAGGGTCGCTATGAGTTGGAATTGATTCAATAGCAATGGGTTTTGGTTTGGTTGCCTTTCCTGAGCCGAACTGTTCCCTTAGGTTGATCTTCTAGGCACTTGTCAGTATCTACAAAAATACCTCAAACAATAAAAATTTTTGGAGAAAGAGCTGGTAAACTTGATTTTACTTTCTAGTTAGCTGAAAGTTAATCCCAACACTCTTGATTTCCGCCCTTGGGGTTAAGGTCCCTTGTAAAATACAATAGCATACTTTTCTACCTCAATAAGGCCATTATGCTAAATCTTTGTTTAATGCCTGAGGATTTGCAGAGCCTCGGGGTCATTATTCTGAGCATCGGTTATGACTATACATGAATCTAAATTTAGAAACTGAAGGAAACATTTATTGAGTGCCATACTATGTGCCAGTACCGGCCTGACATTTTCAAGCACATTGATTTTCATGCCTTCCAGTGTAGTATTATATCCCCATTTTCCAGACAAAAGAACTGAGGCTCAGAGAGTTAAGTTGCCCCATGTCATAAAAACTACTCCAAGGTAGAAACGACTGAAATGTCCATCAACAGATGAATGGATTAAAAAAAAAAAATGTGGTATATACATACAATGGAATATTATACAGCTTTAAAGAGAAACGAAGTTCTGATTCATGCCACAACATGGATGAACATTATGAAAACATTATGCTGAGCAAAATAAGTCCATAGCAAAAAGACAAGTACTGTACGATCTCATCTATATGAAATAAGCAAATATATAGAAACCAAAGATTATTAATGATTACCAGGGGTGGGAGGGAGGGGGAAAGGGAGACTGTTTGTTTGGGGGCACTGAGTTTATGTTATTGGTGATGAAATGTTTTGGAAAGGATAGCAATAATGGTGGCAACATGGAAAAGGTAATCAATGTCATTGAATTGTAAATGTGGAAGTTTTTGTGCTGCTGAATGTTTTGGTGTGTATATTTTCACCACAATTAAAAGAAAAGAAAAACTGCTCCAGGTGGTCCTAAACCCCATGATCTTTCTTTGAACCTAAGCTGGGGACAGACCCCCAAACTGGTTCTAGAACAGGGCAATAACAGCATAGCTGGGAGTTGGGCGTTTCACTCAGCACATGCTTCTTGCCCCCAGATTCTACTATGTCATCTGGGACAGAGGCAGGGAGCCAGCAGATATTCTTTGAAATGTCTTCCCAATTAACTTTTATATGCCAAGTAACACTTCTGAGAAAAACTCTGATTTCAATTTGTATCCTTATGGTAGCTGTCTTTGTCATCTAGTGCTGCTATAACAGAAATACCACAAGTGGATGGCTTCAACAAAGAGAAATTTATTCTTTCACAGTCTAATAGGTTACAAGTCCAAACTCAGGGCATCAGATCCAGGAGAAGGCCCTCTCTCTCTGTCAGCTCTGGAGGAAAGTCCTTGTGATGCATCAGTCTTCCCTTGGTCTGGGAGCATCTCAGCACAGGAACCTCAGGTCCAAAGGACATGCTCTGCTCTCGGTACTACTGCTTTCTTGGTGGTATGAGATTCCCATGTCTCTCTGCTCACTTATTTCTTTTATATCTCAAAAGAGATTGGCTTAAGACACTATCCAATCTTGTATACCTCATCAGTATAACTGCCACTAATCCATCTTATTACATCATAGTGACAGAGTTTACAACACATAAGGAAATCACATCAGATTACAAAATGGTACACAATCATACAATAGTGGGACTCATGACCCAGCCAAGTGGACAGATATTTGTGGGGGACACAATTCAATCCATGACACTAGCCTGTTATCCTATTATAATAATTAGAAAGCAAGAGGGCAAAAAGGCACATTTCCACTTAATTTAGCTCAGAATAATCGAGGCATTTTATTTTATTCTTTTTTTTAAGATATTCTCTTGTCCCAACAGGTCCTATAGATTATACTAGGTCCACAATGAGCTAATTTGGAATGAGATTCACAAATATGAATTTAAGCTTACAACAATATCTGTACAAGGTTATTATAAGCTCTCTTCTACTCAGACTGATGCTCAAACTCGTCTCTACCCCGACTATCCTATACTTTATGTGCTTTAACACAGAGGTGAACTAAGCAAATTATTCGTGTATTCATTCATTCGTCCATGCATTGAATGCTTGTGATCAGCTTTGGAATTAGTGAGGACTACAGATCTGTTTACCATAGCATCATTCTCCTCCTCTTTGAAAGAATTCTGCTTTCTCCCTCTGCCATGATCTACAGGGGCTAGAGAGTTATTCCACCGCTCTGCTGCAGATTTGGGTTCTGAATGGTTGAAATTGTTCAAGTTCTTCCCTTCTAAAATGGGGGCAATAATTTTATTTGGTCTACTTGCTTGCCTTGCTCTTTCCGTTAAGTCCATTGAGTGAAAACTGAAGTAATCCACTGTTTCACCTTGCTCACATGATTTTCCTAATCATTACATACAGGCGACACAGGCTATAATCTGAGGTACAGACTCTAATTTTTTTTCTGTACCAACACATGGCTGAAATTTCACCTGTGGACACAGCATGTCCCTTACCTATGAGTGAATTCATTTACTGGATCATTGGCCTTCTTTCTTGGGTTCCAGTGGAGTCCCAGAGTAGCTCGAGCAAATATGTGTGTTCGGGTTAGTGCACTCCCACCTGCCATGGAAGGGGAGAGAAGACTAAAAGAAAGGGGAAGAAACCATCACAAAACACAGGCATAAGGCTCCAGTGATAAATATCACCTGCTTCACTTTTCAAAGTCTCACCTGTTGATTCTATTATCTCCCCTCTAAAACATTTTAAATATTTCAGGATATTTGTTCTGGTCTCCAGTCACCAGTCCATGTGCATAAGTAACCAGGCAGCGTTTTTCAAACCTTGTGCACGCTAACTCTGGTGACTTTTATTTTGCCTAACCATCACTTGGAATTTTCTCCTGAATCTCTCCTCTAACTTTGTAAAGCAGCATTTGCTGGATGTGCCGCATTAAGAGTTGGTTTCTCCCTTTGGAAATGAAATCAGTATATAACTCGTTGCTGTGGAGTTGATCCGACTCATAGCAACCCTGTAGGACAGAGTAGAACGGCCCCATAGGATTTCCAAGGAGCGGCTGATGGATTTAAACTGCTGACCTTTTGGTGAGCAGCCGACCTCTTAAGCCCTGCGCCACGAGAGCTCCAGTATAGGTCACATAAATCCCCACATTCTGTTTCACATCTCTAGCAATCATTTCCAAAGAACACAAAGGGATGGCACGGTCGTCTTCTACAAGACCCCTGAAATTATTTCATGAATAATTCCAGTTATTTTAGAAGTATCTTTGTGTACACATATACAGCATTTAAGAAAACTAAGTAACTATAGAGATAGTGCTGGTCACTATCACTATATTAAGCCAGGTTTTCTGAAAGTATACTCTGCAGAACAGTAATTCCTAATTACCTGGAGAGAAGAAAGTTTCTGTGGTTAAGTAGGTATGCTACCCCAATCAGAGTTACACTGATTTATTAACTGCTGAGAATCTCAGTGTCTTTGATATGCTATTGTCTTTTGTGATTCTCCAAGAAGGATTTTATAATAAGCAACTTTTCTCAATCTTGCTGTGTGACCTTGGGCAAGTTACTTTACCTCTCTGAGCCTCCGTTTCATCACCTCCAAAGTTAGGAGGTTAGACCAGGTCATTTCAGTGGTGTGTTTCGTCCCTAAAAATCTGACACTTTTTCATGGAAACACAGATTTCTCCTGGAAATATTACCTGCCGTTTTTCACCATTATCTAATAAAGTCCCCTTCCCAGCTGCCCTGGGTTATTGTCGTGCACTAGAACAGGATGGAGTTTGTCTACTAGAGAAGCTTTGGAGAGAAACTTTATAATCACTTCTGACCAGATGAGAAAAAAAAAAGGAGGGACTACTTGAGACTATTATTAATTGCAATAAAAACAATAAAAACTGTAGTTCTTTTCTTCCCCCCATCCATCCTTATACCACTTTTAGTGTTGACCTTTATCTGAAATTACAAACATTTTCTATGACAATTTGCTTCTACCCAGAACATCTGGTATCTGGCCAGAAACTGTAAACTGATGCTACCCACTCTAGTGTCTGGCTTGGGAAAGGGGATGGGGGGGATGGTGGGAACAGAGGCGCTGTCACTGGGGAGACAGACGTTGCTGAGACATTTAAAATGCACGATTCCCTAATAGGAAACAGAGTATACTGTGATAGAAGGGGAATGAGAGAAGCTGCTCACTGTGAAGGGGGGTGGGGGGCAGCTACTAAAGGTGCAGGAGGCCTGGAAGGATACAGCAGGAGTGAGATTGCCTGATAAGATAGCCATAGCAAACCACACGATAAAGAAAGTCTGGCCAGCAGCAGTTAGTCTAGAAGGCAGGCAAGGAATCATCTGACATGGACAGCAAACGGTGGCAGAAGCCAGCCAACCAGAGAGCCCTGGTCGGAAGGAGGGCTTGTGAGGTTCAAGGTGGTGATCCAGAGGGATCAAGATAGGAACTCTGCTACCTTGCCAGCTTCCAATCACAATATGCATCTTCTACTTAAGGGGAAGCCACGGAGGCATTCAGGCCACCAAGCTAGTGACTGGTTGGTTAAGATGTATTTAACCTTACAGACGAATAGATTCTCCAGAAGGAATTTGGCAGGAAAATTGCTGTTTATATTAAGGAGCTGTTATAGAAAAAGATATCAGAAGGAATTCTTGCTCCCTCTGTCATTATCATAGAACCTCGAGCAACTAACAAAGGTTTCTGTACATTCATGGAGTCATTCAACAAGAACTCAGGAAACCCCAGTATGTTCCAAGCCAAGGTGAGGAGGCCAGATACTGGAGATATGATGGAAAATAAGACCCAGGCCCTGATCTCGTGGAATTTTTAGCAACTTCTTTATGTGCAGACTGGACAAAATTTCTGCCTTGCCTCCCTCGTAGGTTTATTGCGAGCATCTTAGTGGCAATGGTGGATGTGACAGCAGTGATATAAAATATTAAAGACAATGCAAACAGGAAAATATAATTACTATCATTATCCATATAATTTTTAAAGTTCTAATACTTTCGGTCTGAACTAACAAAAATTCAGTTCTGCATCTTTGCTCTTCATTTTTATTAAGTTTGCTAGATTCCTAAACAACCATATCTAGTACCCCTTACCATGACAGAAATGAGTCTACATCTTCCACAGAATCACAAGGCATCTGATTTTGATAGCTTTCTTAATCTGAGATTGGGGTAAGGCTCACTGCCCTGATTGTAACTAGGGAAGAACTAGCCTAAAAGTGGTGTCCTCTGAGTCAACCAAGGAAGAAAGGGTATTGCTTTGTCTGGAAGAGAAATCAAGTTAAAAGCCAAAGGCAGTGGTGAAAGGGGACCACCTCTTTAATCCAGAGATTTTATGCTTGGTAACCCCAGATTGACTCAAATTCAAAAGGTGCTCAAAGCAGAGAGTGAAAACTTTTGGCCCCGGGTGCCAGATGGTGGAACTTACCAACAGGCACAGGAAACACCATACCCGTGGGGCTGTGCACCTGCTGTCCACTTCCCCCTCCGTGGGAGTTTGCCAAGGAGCCACCAGCACACTTACCAAGCATATTTTCACTACAGTGTTGTATGCTGGGAATTTCTTTTATCATGAGAGATTATGCCTGTCCCAAGCTTACACTCAAATTCACATACTTCCAGCCCATGGTCAACTAATTTTGAGGATATGTTTTGAATTTTGCCTCTTCACCAGAATGTCCATCGCTTCCTGCCACCTCTTCTAAGTTAACAAGAACTTTCTCTTGAGTTCTTTCTTTAGCTGCTGACAGCCTACCTTTCCCTGGTGTCACCTCTCACCATACCCGCCATCTTTGGGCCTCGTTATGGTTTACTCAGCTGATAGCAATGTGTTTGCATTTCATGAGCACACCCAGTCTAGTGGTTAAACAAGGCACAATTTTAAAAGTGGCCACCAATGATCCATTGACAAGTGAATGTGTTTTCACAGAAGCAAGAGCAATTTCACTTATTCACTCATTCAATCAACATTTATTGAGCGTGTACTTGTAACCAGCATTTTGCTAGTGACTGAGAAGATATTTATGATATAGCCCCTTAGCTTTATGGAGGCCTTGGTAAAAGTTGGGTGAGATAAAATCAGTCCAGAGTAGCAAAGGCAGCCTGGGACCGCTGTGTGTCATGCATAATTATCTGATGCAGCACTTCTTCATGAAGAAATGACTTTACCTGTAATTCTTTTATTTGTTACCTCGTTCTCTTTCTATTTTTATTAGGCCATGCTTGTCCAAGTAAATAATACTTCGTTCTTGGGTAGTCTAAGGCAGTGGTTAAGATCATGGGCTCTGGAGACAAACAGACCCAGTGGCCAAAAGTATTTCCAGGAGGATAGTGAGGAAGTTACTTGAATTCTCTTAGCCTCAGCTGTCTAATAGTTTTTAAAGGATGTGAGCTTATAAAGTGTTTAGCACAGTGCCTGGTACATAATAAACACTCAAAAGTGCTAGCTATTATTATTACTATAAGGCAAATACTTCCTCTGTTCCTTTATTGTTTTGTAGGGGGAAGAGGGGGAAAAACTCTGATTTCATGGTTTTTTTCTCCTTATGGCTACATGTAGTCCTCCCAAAAATGAGAAATCAAGGACTTTCTGAGCCCCCATTGAGTGTCTCAGTGTATTTCACACTGTGCTGGATCTCATCTGGAATATAAGAATAGTCTGTGCCATAGACACATATTTTTATAAATGTGATTTGGCAAAATGATCACTTCTCCCAAGGACACGTAACCTGAAAAGCAAAGTGCTCTGTTGTTGTTGTGTGCCATCGAGTTGATTCCGACTCATAGCAACCGTATAGGACAGAGTAGAACTGCCCCAAGGAGCAGCCAGTGGATTCGAACTGCCAACCTTTTGGTTAGCAGCCTGAGCTCTCAACCAACCGCTTCACCACCAGGGCTCCGAAAGCGGTCTTAGTATTTCTAAAACATCCCCCCCCCCCCGCCGAGAATACATTGTGTCAAATTCAGAAAGGGTGTCATTTACACAAGATCAGTTGTAGCAAATTGAAGCCCCACTTCAGAGGGCATGGGACTGGCAGGAAGTTAATGATTCTTAAGGAAACCCCCATGCTGGGGCGAGCTGGCTGACTTTGGAGCTTTGTTTTCGCTGGGAAGCCCACCTGCTCTCTACACCCCTCTGTGGCTGTGCTCACTTGGACCACTGGTTCCTAAGCAGTTGTGCTGGGGTTAAAATTGAGCAGCAGAGAACACAAACTGAAACTTTGGCCTCGGTAACACTCCTGGAAAAAAAGACCTATCTGTGTTGGATTTAGTATTTGGGCTGCTTTAGAAAGCTGTCCAAGCAGACTTCCCCCACCCCAGGGCAGGAGTTTGGATCAAGTCCGATTTCAGAGGGTGCTGCTTGTCAGTTTCAACTCTAAACTCAGGTTTTGCTCCTGGTAATAAAAACATTCAATTTCAGAACTTAACTTCCCTGGGTTCTGAGGGATTTCTATTTGCCAGGGTTCCAAGCTGTATCCAAAAGCGAGACATGGAATTAAGTTTGAGACCATTATTCTTGGAGTCAACAGTTATATTTGGCAGTTTCAGGGGAGAAGGAAAGTAAATGGAAGGGAAGCAAATGCTTTCAGAAAATCATCATTGAACAAGGCCGCATTTAAGTGCTACAATTCACTTGTATGGGCGCCAAAAAAAATAAAAAATAAAAAGAACTCCCCCCTACACACATAAGGAGTGGCAAAGCCTTGAGTTCAATCAACTGGAAGTCAGAACACGAAGAGTCTCCATTTGTAAAATGGTAATAATCAGACTCGCCACCTGCTTCCCAGGGCTGGTGCATGGGTTTGTGTTCGTTTCTGCGAGGGGCTTGAGATCCTTGAGTGAAGGTGTGATGCACAGTATTATAATTCCCACCACAGGGTAACATATGGAGAGGGAAAGAAAGTGTATAGATACGTATGTTTCTGTTTAAACTCTGTGTGCAATGCTGACTTTTATCTTATTTTGCCTTAAAGCTAAACTGCATGGGTCACATTTAGAGCATATGTTGTTATCATCCGCCTTTTTTAGCTCAAGAAAATTAAGTGAATAACGGGTATTATTCTCCTGTTTGCGGTGGTTAGAGCGGTTGCATGTTTAGAAATTTCTCCCTCGACTCATCAAATAGTCGATTCTCTTCTTATGACGAGGAGGGTGGGGGCTTCAGTGTCTGTTTCTCCCTGTTCTAACGTGCATGGATATTATGGATCCAATTATGAATATTTTGAAATTGACAAAGTATTATTTTACAAATGAAAAATCCTTTTCATTCTCCCTGATATATAGAACAGACAATGAAATCATCACACTATCAGTTACCCATATGCCTCTCACTCACAACCTCTTAATTGGTTTAATGTGCTTTTCACTTTTTGCTTTTTTCCTATAATGAGCTTTTGAGCTAGTGGTCTTATATTTTAAACCCTTGCTGAGGATGTAAGTGTGCTCGGGAAGAATCTACACTTCTGCAGGAGCCCTCTTTCTCAATTTGATTTTAATTAGAAACCAGGTGGTACAAACCAAAAAGGTTAGTAGCGCTCCTTGGATGTAAGATGTGAAATGGGTTTAAGTAACACTGTATTAGTCATGAGGCAGAAATGGAGTAATGTTGACATGACTGGAAAGTGGCATTGTTGAGTAAATGAATATGTGAGAAGCACTTGCTAAACTAAATGAGTTTTGCAGTTGTATGCACATTTGTGTAATCCTGTTTATTGATGCCTGAAACAATTTGCAAAATAGAAACAAATCCACGAAGAAGAAATATGTTTGGAATTATTTGTTTATATGACAATTTAAAAAAAAAAGAAAAAACACACACAGGAATCCAACTGCCACATTTCATGCACTAAATATACCATATGTGGAAGCTTCTCCTCAGGAACTCGACAGCAACCTTTACTGTCTGATGCAGAACAATAAGGAACAACCCTATGTCTTTTACTTGCTCATTTGACTGTTTTCAACATGAGAGTTTTGTAATTTTTCTTTTTTTTTAGTCAAGAAAAATATCAGGATACCTATGATGTTGCGGCGCCCTGGTGGCACAGTGGTTAAGAGCTTGGCTGCTTACCAAAAGGTCAGCAGTTCAAATCCACCAGCTGCTCCTTGGAAACCCTATGGGGCAGTTCTACTCTGTCCTATAGGGTCAGTATGAGTAGGCATTGACTTGATGGCAACTGGTTTGGATTTTTTGTTTTTTTATGATGTTGTCTTTTGTATTTAGAAGCTGATGAAGAAATGCCTAATTTCTAGTCATGCAATACGAGTAAGAGCAATGACTTTGATAGAAAAATATATTCATTTTCCTGAAAAAAAAAAATCCATGTGTTTTTAAGGAAATACTTATATAAAGCTTACTATGGATCAGGCAAGGAGCCCTGGTGATGCAGTAGTTAAAGCACTCAGCTGCTAACCAAAAGGTTGGTGGTTCAAGCCACCAGGCAACCCTGTGGGAGAAAGATATGGCAGTCTGCTTCCATAAAGATTACAACCTTGGAAACTCTATGGGGTAGTTCTACTCTTTCCTATAGGGTCACTATAAATAAGTCAGACTCAGCGACAACGGGTTTTTTTTGTTTGTTTGTTTTGTTTTAAGGGCCAGGCACTGTTCTTTATAAATATTAATTAATTTAGCCTTCATTACAAGTCCTTGATTACTATGATTGTTTCCATTTTACCGATGAGGAAATTGAGGCACAGAGAAGTTAACCTTGCTCAAAGTCATACAGCTAGTCAGGAGGGGAGCAGGAGGATTCAAAGCCAGGCAGTCTAGCTCCAGAGAGCCATGCTTTAACCACTACGTTGCTGCTTCTCCACAGAGCAGACTCCGTGTACAGTGGATTACTTTAGAGGATTGCAGGCTCCTGGTTGTATTTGTCATCCAGACACCAGCATTTTATTTTTGGAGATCAGATGCTAGATGCGGTTGACCTCTGTTCCTTCTGGCTGTTGCTGGACCCTTGGGACTCTCCCCATCCCCATTTCTCTGGGCCCTACCTTAGTGGGAGAACACTTGTTGCTGTCTGACTCAGTTAAGAAGTACAAGGAGCCTTAGTTCTGCCAGCTGCAATCCCAGACTGGATCACTTCTCCAGATTTGAGGTTAATCAATTGCAAATTCCATTAGCTTCATACAGAGTGAAAATAAAGAACAGATGGCTTCACATGGGAGCCTGAAGTCAGGTGCGGCTCCTCCAGGCTGGCCTGCAGGTATCAGCTTTTTTCCCTGCCCCAGGAGAACATTACCTTCGACAGGGAAACAGATCAAAGAAGGGCTCTTCCAGAAACGCCTCTGCAGTGAAAAAGCTCTCAGAATCCACACTACCCCACATACATCATAGCCTTTTTTTTTTTTTTTTTTTCCGGAAAGAGGTAGAGTTTGAAACTTGGGTTGATTACATTCTGACTACTGTGAGAACGTCTCCTAGGTGCGCTGTGGTATGCAGCTGTGGTAGGTACGTCCTACTGACAACTGATTTCTCTGCCCACCAGTCAAGATGGCGAAGAGTTAGGTTCAGACAGGCGACTGTGACTTTGAGGTGGTCTTCATTCAAGACTTTACGCGTCTTTTCACAGGTCCTGATGTAAAGGGCTTTAAAACACAAAATAAAAGCCGTTTTCCAAAGGTTGCTGATGTTTTTCACAAAAAACAAAAGTGAACTTGCTAGGACATATTCAAATACAAGCCGTTACTTTCTCATTAATCTAATTCGACCAAACAAAAGCTTTGCTGGTGCGATGAAAGAAGTATTATATAGCAGTGTTGAGTCAGTTAGCAGTTCCCTTTAAAATGCACATTTCTGTCAGTCTTCTTACGGGATGCTTCCCCATGATCAGGTGAGAGTTCAATTTCCGTTTGACTTTTTAAATACCATAGGGTCATTGGCTAAGCCCTTTTCACTTCCCATGAATCCCTGCCCCACATCATCAACTGGGTTACTGTTTTACTTTTAGAATTTTTCCTGGTTAATTGCTTATCTCTTCCTACCCCAGATTAAGGAAAATATTGTCACTGTGAAAACGGAAGGCAAATGCAGTAAGTCCATTGCTGGGAACTTATAAGCTAACCAACCTCAATCACAAATGGCCCCTTTCTAATCATAGTTTGTGCTGGAATGAAAGATGCAATTGTCTGGAAGGGATGAATATAGGATCCATGCTGGCTTGGGGGTCAAAGTTCATCGCATGCGAAGGCCCCTTTCTCTCTGGCACGGCCCCTTTTGTGTCGCGTAGTTCGGCAGCTCTCTCCTTGTACTTCGGCTACCTGCCAGTACAGCTGGTACTGTGTCTGGCGCAGACAACAAAGCGTCACTCAGCAACCAGCAGCTCTGCATGGGGCCGCTTTTCTCAGATGACAAAGAAAGATGGGCTATACGTTCTACCATCACTGCCCATTAAAAGGACTCTTCAATTGCATTACTACAAGTTATTGTTAATTATGTAGTAGTCACTGGAGCTGTAGAAGCTCTCCAGGGAGGACAGTTAGGCTATATGCTGGGAGAAGAAGGAAATGGGGGAGGGGGTAACTGCTAAGCGAAGGGGTATCATCAAACAAGGACTGGTTGTAAGGGAAAAACAGGTCATCTGCCACATAAAACCTGAGTGGCATTAATAGGGTAAGACCCAGGTTTTGGCGATCGGCTCTAAAGTTTGGTAATGTGACTGGTGAAGGAGGAATCAATCGGCTGAAAGAATCTCTGATATATGCAGTTTGGAAATTGTCCGGCCCACCCACCATTCAAAAAGCCACATCTGAGGTTTCCAGCATTTTCATTTAAGAATAACTTTAAGCAATTTATCACTTGGCTGTAATGCATTCGCTCTGGGCTGAAATCAATAAGTCCTGCAATGTGAAGATAAGGCCTGTTTGAAGGTTGGGGAAAGAAGACCAGGGGTTGTCTATTGTCAAATGGCCAGGAAATTTTTAAAATTAAAGTGCTGTGTTTACCCCATTTGGCCATCTGGGGTAGAAATACAGCTCCACTGGTGTTCCCCACATTTTTTGAGGGTGAATTCTTTAAGTTTTTTTTATTGCACGTATCCAGTACCATCCACTGTTTCCGAGGGCAAATCAATATATCCATGTGCCCCCTAAACAAGGAAAAGCCTCTGGGATGGTTTTGAATTCCTTTGTGTTGTTTTGAGTCAGCATTTGTTTTCCAACACGCTGTCCTTCTAACGGCTCCTAAGACAGTGACTGAGGTTTTTAGTCTGGTCATTCATTTACTTGTCCCCCAACAAAGAATAAAAACACACATTTTCAAAAGAATTGGGCGTAGGGGCTTATCAGTCTTCGTTGACTTATTTTGAGGCGTTTGAACATTGAAATGAGATGACGCTGCTCTTGAAATGTCTGGCAAGTTTTTCTTGATGTGTACCAAATTCTAGCAGGGAGAGGATCCCAATTTGATGTAATTTCATTGCAACAACACTGCAGCACTATTTTTCGCTCCTCCCCATCCCCCCATGCTTCTCTAAGCTCCCCCCCAGCCCCCGCACCCCGGCGCCTCCTGCCAATACTCTTCAGATTAAAAGAAAATCCAAGGGAAGCAGGACACAATGGGGGCAGATGAAAGTCCACAGTCTTTAGCTTCTATCTCTCCTCCTTGTGTCTGATTTTCTGCTTCTTGGTTGTTCTGATCTCAGCTATTTGCAATAGTTATATATAATTTAACATTATACAAAAGTATTGTCATATCAAACATAGTGAAATGGATTCCAAAAACACCATCTGGTATTTGGGAATGCACTGTGAGTTGGGAACGTGAGAAGAGATATTCTTTGCCACTTTGCTTGGGACCCAGCCATTAGCAGTGTAATTGCCAAGAAAAGGTGACAGGCTCCAGGCTTAAAACAAGTGGGTTCCTCCTCCCCCTGCTCTCGCCTGTTAACTCTTGTGAGTCCTAAACCATATTTAAAAGGACTCTGAGGACAGAGCAATTTAGATTAAAAGAAGAAAAAGAAAAAGGACAGAGGAATCAGATGAAAAATAGAGAAAAACAGCCACTGCGTTGCTGTTATTGTTGCTTTGTTGATGTCAAATAAAGGGAGTAGAGTAAAAGGAAGTAAAATGAGTCAAATACAGGAGAGCCAGCACTAGGGATCAGGTTAATTGTGCCTTAAAAGTTATAGGGTTTTGACAGGGATTTGCCATGATGACAGTTTAGTCCAAAGCTTGTTTTAAAATCTTCATTAGTTTCCTCTAATCCACCTAAAATTATGAAGACCAAGATTGTGAAGGATGTCTGCAATGATTCAAACCTATTTAATGTCATGGAGGTTTGCACCCACTTCTCTACATGAAAAAGACAATTAACATCTTTGAGCTGTCTCCCGAATCTCCAATTTCAGTAATGGCCATACGATAGAAACAAAGAAATGCAGACTATATACTTTTTTGCTTAACCAGTTTGAGATGAGAACAGTTAAAAAAAAAAAAAAATCCTGTGTAACAAGAAAAAAAGGAGTTATCCTACTGGATAGAAATCAGAGAGAGGGCTTCTTAACAGGAGATAAAAATAAGGGAACAGCACGAAAAAAAAAACCACTTAAACCTCTCATAGCTGTGTTCAATCTGGCACTCACAACCTGGGTCTGTATCTGTTTCAAGCTACAAAAATAGTTTTCAAGGGTCACAGTCATTTTTTTCCACTCAGCGTGTCAGAAGTTGGGATGTGCGACCCAGAACTGCCATTCCATTACACAGAATAAAACGATATCTGGTAGGTGGATCTACAGCTTGCCAAAGAAGGCACAGTGAAAGCTAACCCTCTCAGTCTAGCTCCTGTTTTTAAATATTTATATCTCTGGCAGACTTTTTTGGGGTAGAGGAAACTGAAAGCTCTTTTGCTATCTGTCATTTCACCCAGGCAGAGGAGAGAGAGTCTCACAACATGATTTTCCTCGAGTTTGGCAGTGGAGCAGGTGATGGTTTTCCTCTGGGGCGGTGAATTTCTCTTTGTGGAGAAACGGCCTGGACTAAGGATTTTTACAAGAGCCAACAGACGCTTTCCATACCCGCCTGGAGCGGGGCCAAGTTCCCATTAGCACTGCTGTTACAGCTTGGGCCTGTGCTGCAGTCGGCCGGTGCTGACTGTGGGCAGGGCCTGTTTGGAAATCTAAGAAAGTCACCACCAGGCCTGGGGTGGTGGAAAGTGGCTAGTGCTAGAAATTGGGCAAGCTGGCTCCCTAGTCGGCCTCTGTCATTAATTCCCTTCGTGATCTTCAGTTTTCCTTTTCCTACCCCTATACCCTGATTTCCCTCTCCAGGGATTTGGTCACCAAAGTCAAACAAATGACTGCTGCTTCCTTCTCGGTCTCACCATCAGCTCTGTTACCTCCTTAGTTCAGGACCTGGAATACAGCACTAGCCTTCTAACATGAAGGGTAAAGTCACTGAGCATGCGTAGCAGTGGTTAAGATCGTGGGCTTTACAATGAGAGAGAACTGCATCAAAATCATGGCTCTACCACTTCCTAGCTGTGTGACCACAGGCAAGTTATGTGGCCTCTGTCACAAAACAGGATAGCAGCACATTTCTAACAGGGCTGTTGTATGCAGTACATGACGCAGTTTGTAAAGGGTCTAGTACACTGCCAGTAACCTAGTATACTCAGTATACTAAGGTTATCATCATCCTTATCAAATATCTATTGCTATATCAAAAGCCTTTATTACCAGAGGCGTAGCGAGGGGCAGTGAGCACCCAGGGGCAATCTCTAAGTTGCACACCACCCCCTCAAATTCAAGATGAATAAACATTGAGAGCCACAAGGCGTCAGCAGAAACACCTTTCCCCCTTTTGTTCCGCTATCTCAGTCAAGCACCTTTCATATTTGTGGCGCCTCAGAATGTCATTAGACACCTTGTCTGGCACCCGCTTGGACTTTCACCCAGAGAGGCAAGTACCCCTTTGCTCCCCGCTTCACTATGCTTCTGTTTATTACATCCCTTTTATATATCAAGTCCATCACCTGTCTGTCAGTTTGTCATACTGTGGTGGCTTGTGTGTTGCTATGATGCTGAAAGCTATGCCACCAGTATTTCAAATACTAGCAGGGTCACCCAGGATGAACAGGTTTCAGCAGAGCCTCCAGACTAAGACAGACTAGGAAGAAAGGCCTGGAGAGCTACTTCTGAAAGTTAGGCAATGAAAACCCTATGGATCACAACAGAATACTGTCCAATATAATGCTAGAAGATGAGCCCCCTGTTTTGGAAAGTAGTCAAAATACACAGTGGCCTCAAAAGTGGACTCACACATACTAACAATCGTAAAGATGGCACAGGGCCAGGTAATGTTTCATTCTGTTGTACATGGGGTACACCAGGAGTCAGAGCCAACCTGATGGCAACTGGCAATATACCAAGCATTGTGTTAAGTACTAGGGATGCAGAGATAGAGAAGACACAGAACTTGTCCTGAAGGAGTTCTCCATCAGCAGAGATTAGCTTACCAGCTACAAAATAGCTATAATGTCTTCCTCTATTCATATGCGTTTTTAATTTCCAATTTTTTACAAGATTTTTCTATAGCAGTATTTGGCAGTAACAATAACCATAACAGTAATATTCATGACCATTTATTGAAACTTTGCCCTGAACAGGCCCTGTGATACTGTCTTTACATGTACTGATAGCATAGCTTCCAACATCACAGCAAGCCAGTACAGTACGACAAACTGACAGACGAGTGGTGGTCACATGTATTACAGTATTTAATTCTTCAGGTATATGCTATTAACCATGGTTACAAGCGAAAGACTGGGGCTTGGTGAGACTAAGTAACCTGCACACAATCAAGCAGCTGGGAATATGTAAGAACCAATGAAAAGCAGGAATGGTTTCCTCTCGTTTTCTTGGTTGGAGGTGTGAACTTGATTCAAGACTCTACGATTCTGTCTCAATTCTGACGGTGACTAGCTGATAAGTTGTTTCAGGACACAGGCAGAATGATCTGTAGGAGTCATGAAAATTATTTTTTCACCAAATATGTTTCCAGCCTCTCCTATGTGCTTTGGATGCCATATGCTCTGAGACACATAAAAATGATTCAAAACAGATTCTGACCTCAAGGAGAACACAATCTAGAAAACAAAAAAGGCCTGCTTTCTGTAACCTTGATACACAATAAAAGAGTGATATGACAGAGAGAGAGTTTCAGGAGATGACATTTCTGAACTCCATTACCTTCAGTGAGGACTGGGCCTGAAGAACTATTGCAGAAAGGCTTGAAGTACAGGTGATAATGAACGTGTAGAAATTACGAGGAAAGGTGGTCCATGTGGAGGAAAACATATGAGCAGAGGCCCAGAGGTAGGAGCAGGTCAGGTGTGTGCTGATGAGTTCAAGGCCTCTTGCAGTAGTCCCAGAAAAAGCTAATGAGGACATGAACTTGGATGGTGTCAGCCAGGACTGGGAGGAGAGAGTGGATGTCAGAGAGAGTGGTACCATGCCAAATTTTATGCGTAAATTTGCTGCTTAATAAATATTCCTTGATGAGGACAACATATGCTGTTACTTAATAAATATTCCTGATGATGAAGACATGTGCTGAGCTGATAAAAAAAAAAAAGAATTTAATCACCCAGTGCTCAGTTGTTCTATTGGCTCCCAAGAAACCATTCATCCTTTTAAGCAGTCAAATATTCATTAAACAAATACTCCACAACAGGCACCATGCTAGGTACTGAGAATATGCACATGATGTTCCTTTGAGGCGTTCACAATCCAGGGTCAGTGGCAAGCATGTATACTAATAATTCTACAGTGGTGTGGTCAGGCAGTACAATATCATGAACCATAAGCCCTGGGGGCTTAGAGTCAGAAAGTGCTTAACCTTGCCTGGGGTAGTGACGGAAAACTTCACAGAAAAGGTAGACAGTGGAAATTCATAAACTTCCTTCAAGTGAAAGCACTTTGTGAATCTGAAAGGCACTGTGCAAACGTTACCTGTCATATTTTCTTATTCACAACCGCAACTCGAAGGTTAAATCAGCCCAAAAGGAGACAAAGTCATTGTTTTCAGAGCTAGAAAAATGCCTTAAAGACCATATGGCCCACTGGCTTTCGGCTGTGGTGGAATGAGTGAATGAATATATGGATGCATATGAATATGTATACATACAATAATATACATAAATACATACATACGTGTGTGTGTATGTATATGTACATGATAATTGTTGTTGTTAGTTGCTGTCAAGTCCATTCCAATGCATGGCAACACCATGTATTTCAGAGTAGAACTGCTCCATAGGGTTTCAGGGTTGTGACCTTTCAGAAGCAGATCACCGGGCCTATCTTCCCAGGAGACTCTGGGTGGGTTCAAACCACCAACCTTTTAGCTAATAGAGCGCTTAACTATTTGTGCCACCCAGAAATTCCTATACATACATGTTGTTGTTGTGTGCCATCCAGTTGATTTCAACTCATAGCGACCCTATAGGACAGAGTAGAATTGCCCCATAGGGTTTCCAAGGAGCAGCTGGTGGATTTGAACTGCCAACCTTTTTGGTTAGTAGCCGAGCTCTTAACCACTGTGTCACCAGGGCTGTTTTATTGGTAAAATTTTATTTTGTCATTTCAAGTTTATTATTTTTACTTTTTAAAGTCCAGCCATGAAGAGCAGTGACTTTATTCTGATTAACTCCAACATTTGACATTGACAATATGAATGATATTTGGAATCACATTAGCCTCAGTATTCTTTTTGTTTTGAATGCCCGGCTTCACAAAAATTCTGATTGCGCTGATAAGTAGTGAAGGTGGTAACATCTGTGGGCTCTTTGTTTTTTGTTAGCAGCTTGGCTTTCAATCTTAAGATACTCTTCATTTAATCTAGGCCAGAAGCTTGAAGGCAGAGGAGTGAGACCTTTTCATTTCAAAGTTGAATCAGTAACAATATTTATGATAGTTCTCTATATTCTTTGACATGAATATGAAAATCAGACATGAAGAGCCCAAATCACATACTAATACTCAAGGTTCTGTACTATGATTCACGAAGATCAGCATGTCACAAGTTCACAAGTTATTAAATAAGATTGTTGTTAGTTGCCAGCAAGTCAGTTTAACCCCATGTGTGCAGAGTAGAACCGCTCCACTGTGTTTTCAAGGCTGTGACCTTTCAGAAGCAGATCACCAGGCCTGTCTTCCAAGGTGCCTCTGGGTGGGTTCGAATCTCCAACCTTTCGGTTAGTAGAGTACTTAAAATGTTTGCACCACCCAGAGTCTGTGCCTGATAAATGGGTTGGCCAAGCAACGAACTGGATATTTGCCTGGCATTTACTTAGGGTACCTGCGGCTCACTCGTACAAGTTTAGGTTAAAAGACCGAATTTCAGAAAGATCACTACAGAGCTATAATCTCCCTAAGCAATGACATATTTGCAAGACATTACAATGTATGTGCTGAAATACACTGTTACTTTTTTAATGTCAGAGAAATTGTGTGGGCAGTGGGATTTTTTTGTTTATTTTCTTTATTTCTTTCTGAACTAAGCATTTAATAAAAATTATTTTAGAAAGAAAATAGAATAGATACACACAGATGGATAAAGTTTAATTCCAAGCTCATGTAAAAATTAGTAACCTGGCAGCACAAATAATTACATTGGTGTTCTCTAATAAAAATATAAAATATACAAACACAGATTTAAGTATTATTTTGAATTTTTATTTCAAATTTCAAAATAGTTGAACATATGCTTAAAAATATTAAATTTGAATCTAACACTGCCACAACAAAGCACTTTAGTTCTATAAAAACAGTTTGAAAACCACTGAGTAATATGCAAGGTAATTTTAGGTGGCAAACATTTTAATGTTAATGATCATGTATTTATTTGCATGTCTATTAAAATATTAGTTTTTCTATTTGCAATATCATGATATACATTTTATTTTACTCCTAAATGATTTATGAAATTAAGAAAGCAAATTAAAGAGAAATATTATAAACATAGAAAAAAACTGTGAAGATAATACATAAATGAGTAAAGTTTCACAAATCCTAATCTAATATAACCCACTTGTCAATCCAAGTGGGAAAACAGAGAACCAAAAAAGTATCCTTTGGTGACAGATGGGGATTCGCCCCCATTCATCGTCATTCCCGATCTAGGAGGGCTGGATTTCTTCATCCTCCAAGAGCAAGATCAGCATGCTCAGCCCCAAGCTCTAATAGCTTTGTCATGTGGCAAACCAAAAGACTTAAAATCGTCCAGGTTTGATCATTGCCCTACTATAAAATTTAACCACGAGTGGCTTTTTTAAACGGGAAGGCAGTGGTACAGAAGATAACCAGTAGGGTGTTGTTCAAAACAGAAAACAAAAAACACATACACTTTTGATATTTGGAAATGAGGTTTGAGGCACAGGGAAGCTAAATGACTCTGAGAGGCAAAGAGGTGTTTTCCAATGAAGGTACTGGTTCACGTCCTAGTTCACCTAATTTTTAGGCCTCGCACAAAGTACATGCTCTACCTCCTGTTAGTTGCCCTTGAATTGGCTCCAATTCATGGTGCCCTTATGTGCTACAGAACAAAACGTTGCCCAGTCCTGAGCAATCTTCACGGTTGTTGGTATGTTTGAGTCCATTGTTACAGTCATTGTATGTTTTGAGTGCCTTCCAACCTAGGGGGCTCATTTTCCAGCGTTATATCGAGCAATATTCTGTTGTGATCCATACAGTTTTCACTGACTACATTTTGGAATTAGATCGGCAGGCCTTTCTTCCTAATCTGTCTTAGTCTGGAAGCTTCGCTGAAATCTGCCCACCACAGGGTAAGACCCTGCTGGTATTTGAAAAACCGATGGCATAGCTCCCAGCATCACAGCAACACCCAAGCCACCACAGTACGACAAACTGACAGATGTGTGGTAAATAACTCCCTACTATGCCCATAAAAAGAAACCTGCCTCAAGGGCAAATCTTCCCCAGTTCAAATCTTTACCTTTGGAAATAAGCTGCATTTTAATAGCAATTAAAAAGTGTGCCGTTCCCATACAGGTAAATTTCAGCCAGCAATATGCCGGTGGGAAAGAATTGGGGAAAGGATTGAATCTTTTCCAAAGCCTCCTAAAAACATAACACACCACTGGCTGTTTTGTCTTTAAAAATTAAAAGATTGAGAATCATATTCAACTAAAATACACTGAGCAGGTACAATATACTGGGGGCATTCACTTCAATTATTTCATTTCACTCTCAGATAAAGCCTATAAGCTACATGTTTTGTCCCCATTTCACAGATAAGTAAACAGAGGCTCAAAGAAACCAAATGACTTGTTCCCTATCATACTGACACACGCTGTTGGATGACCTTGAGCCAGGCCCTTCCCTCTCAGAACTTCGGCCTCCTCTGTTAAACGATGAGGCTCTTAGCCCCAGAAATCCCTTCCCAGCTGCCTCCGGTCTCTGGGGCCTCAGAATGCTTGTGTTGAGCCCTCCTCTCTAGTTTGTGAGGTCTGAATTCTGGGCAGATATCTCTCACCATATGCTGGAGGTGATTTAACAAGGCCAAATGGGCAGCCCGTGGTTAGAGGAGCTCTCCATTACTTAGACTCCGGACTGCGCTGCCAGCTAGGCTGTCCTAGCCCTCGCCTGCTCCTTCTCTGAGACAGCAGCATGCAAGTGCAGATGCCAAGCAGCAGAAGATATTTTTAAAGCTGCAGCATCTGGCTCCTTGGCAGCCTTCGCCGCTGGTGGGCCGGGTGTTTTGGAGTTGCCTCTGGGCACTTCACATGGTTTGGCATCTGATCCATTGTCTGGGCTGCCCTTTCAGAGAGAAGATTTTTTTGTGGGGTAGGGGGAGGGTTCCCTGAAACCAACTTTTGAATATGACCTGGGTCTTCCCTCACAGTGATATCAGTCTGTCTCTGGATCTTTAGTGGTTGTGGGTTTGTTTTTTCTTTTTTTTCCTTCTTCTTCCTCTTTAAAAAAAAAAAAGAAGTGCTAAAAGAATGAAAGAAAGAACATTTCCCCTCTGCCAGAATGGGTTTGAATAGAAAGCTGCTCAGTAGCTGTGCAGCTGCCCAAATCTTGCCCACCGTGTCCACATTCTGACTAGCTCAGAACACAGCTTTCTTGGTATCCAAACTTCCCTCAGGCTTGACTAGTCCTCACATGTCTCCCCTGGGACATGGGGGATTGCTTTCTTCGTTTTTTTTTTTTTTTTTTTCCTTTTTTCTTTTTAGCTAAAGACTCTACATCCAAATAGCCATTCAAAAAAAGACACTGACACTTAATTCCCCCTGGCAAGCTGTATTAGGTTTTTTTCCTTTTCTTAGAAAGCAGCATTTTAGGGAACACCACTCCCCAGCCTGGAAACTCAGGCTTGGGGACTTGGACCTGTTTCAGAATACCAGTTTGAAGATGTCTTCAAGAGAGGATTTCACGCCTGGTGATGAGAAAATTATCTCAGTTGGGGCAACAGGCTCCTGTGTCTTGGGGCTGGGCAGGACACCAGCCCGCCTCTCATCCCTGACTTGGCAAGAGCACAAGTGTAGCCTTTTCTCCAGCCAGCAGGCACAGGGAGTTCATGGGCAGTGGCTACTGACGGGGTGCCAATGAGCAGGGGTGACCACTGTGGGCCCAGCCATGCTGGCCAGAGGGTTGTGGTTTTAAGTGACACATGTATTGGGCACAGTTGTCTCCTTGCCTGGGCCTGCTATTTTGATACAAGACACAGGAATACATTTTCATCACCAGAACAGGGGTCTGCCGCTGGCGTGGCTTGGCCGGGGGGCGGGGTTGGCGAGGCCTGGGAGGCATTGTTACATCTCTTCTACTAGTGGTCAATGGGAAAATGGCAGTGCTGCCTTCAGAATGAGTCATAAGGAAAATTGCTAACACTTACTCTGTACAGTTCTAAGTGCTTTATACATATTAGCCTAGTTAATTCTCACCACAACCCTGTAAAGTAGACAATACTATCCTCATTATACTGATGAGAGAACTGAGGCACTGAGAGCGGAAGTAACTTGCCCAAGGTTACGCAGCTAATATGTGGTGGAGCAAGGATTTATATCCAAACACTCTTGCTCCAGCACATTCTTAGCCAGTATACAAGAAAAGAAAACTATAGATGGATAAAGAAGCCCTGTCACATGAAGTCTCTATGAGTCGAAAATCGCCTCGACAGCACCCAACAAAAACAAAGATTAATAAAAATGAAGGTTTGACTTAAGTTTCAAGTGAACATCAGGAAAAAAAAAAAAAAAAAAACTCAACGATGAGCTGTTGGTTATTTTTTTGATCTGGCTTATTTGGAATTTAAGGGTATTTGTGGACAGTTTTTAAAGCGGGAAGTGGGATTTATTCAAAACATAGAGCTATTCCTAGCATTTTCACTAAGCTTAAGGGCCCATCTTCCTTTTCGCCCCTGTTGGCCAGAGGGTTTGACCTCAAACTGGCCAGGAGGAAGGTGCTTAATAAAGATGATTGAGCAGAAAGAGCAGACCCACCTAGGTGCAAGTACAGTGGGATTTTGAATGGCTACCGAAACTCCAATGAAAGCCAAAGGCGCTTAAATTTATTAATTCACTCAAAATATTTATTGAATACTTTCTCTGTACCAGGCACTGTTCTAGATATGCAGATACAGCAATAAACAAACCAGACAAAATCTGCTGCCCTCCTGGAACTTACATTTTAGGAGGGGGAGACAACAATGAACAGCATAAGTAGAACATATATAATGTCAACTAGAGAACCACCACGTATCTGTCAGTTTGTCATACTGTGGTAGCTTGCATGTAGCTGTGATTCTGGAAGTTATGGCACTGGTATTTCAAATATCAGCAAGGTCACCTGTGATAGACAGGTTTCAGCAGAGCTTCCAGACTAAGACAGACTACGAAGAAAGGCCTGGTAATCTACTTCCCAAAAAAATTAGCCAAGGAAACATTAAGGATAACAAGGGAATGTTGTCCAATATAGTGCTGAAAGATAAGCCCCTCAGCTTGGAAGGCAATTAAAATATGACTGGGGAAGAGTTTTCTTCTCAAAGTGGAGTCAACCTTGATGAAGTAGATGGAGTAAAGCTTTGGGGACTTTCCTTTGCTGATATAGCATGACTCAAAATGAAGAGAAAAATAATGTAGGGGAAGGGGAGAAGGGAGTACTCAGTGACGGGAGGTTTTCAGATTTAAATGGAGTAGTCAGGAAAGTCAGCTCTGAGAAGCTGACATTTGAGGAAGGAGCTGAGGGAGGTGGGTGATAACCTGTGTAAGTGTCTGGGGAAAGAGAGGGGACACCAAGTACAGAGGCCTAAGGTGAAGCAAGCCTGGGTACTCAAGGAACAGCAGGAAGGATGAATGGGTGGGGGTTGTGGATAGTAAGAGATGAGGTCAGAGTGGTAATGGAGGAGAGGGAGGAGATTGCAAATGTGGTCTATTTAAATAAGATTCGTTTAATGGGACATGCCCAGTGTACCTGGGTAAAGGAACAAAATATGAGAGATGGCGTTCTCCAAAAGTCAAGGAACTAATAAGCCTGGAGGTTCAAGGAGAATGCAGTTGGACTCCTAGCTTGGCTTTGCTTGGCTTGGCTTGGCTCTCCAAACCTCAGAATTTGCTTTGTAAAATAGGAATAGACTATAGAAATTGAGGATGGTACAAACAGTTAAAGCACTCACCTACTAACAGAAAGGTTGGAGGTTTAATCCACCCAGAAGCACCTTGGGAAAAAGGCCTGGTAATCTACTTCGGAATAATCAGCCATTGAAAATGCTATGGAGTGCAATTCTACTCTGACACACACGGGGTCGCTATGGGTTGGAGTTGACTCAATGGCAACTGGTTGCTGTTTTTGCTTTTAAGAAGAAGGCAGGGTACTCCTTTATGATTTAACACCCCAGTCATACCTCAATTGCCTTCTGTAGTGCCTGAAATTCCACCATGAGATGTCTAGCCCTGTGGGTTCTGAAGGTAGTAAACAGAGGTGAGAGGGCACCAAAAACAAACCTATTTCAAAATATTGTTAAATATTGCCCTGGGAATATGCGTCATCCTCTCTGAACTTTGTTCTCACAATTCTAAGGCCTCCTTTCCCATGTCTCCTAGGCCCACACCTTTGGAAATACCCATCAGATATTATTATACTTGGTTTCCTAAAGTGGATTGAGCCAGTAGGCCCCAAAGTCTCACACTGAAAGCTTTTTAGGAAGGTACTGAGGGTCTTCGCTATACTTTCTCCTTATCGTCTTAGGCTAAATGTGCAACAGTCTAGCAAGCCCAAGAACAGGCACATTTTACTGAGTTCTTTTCCATTAAGGTGATAATTCCTGCTCTGCCACTCCCCGGCTGAATAACCTCTCTCCGCCTCAGCCTGCTTATCTGTAAATGAGAACAGTAACACCTGTCCTGTAGAGATGTTGTGAAGTTTAGACTTAAAAGTCCATAAAGTACCTGGCATAAAGCAAATCATAGAGGAAGGAAGTGACTAATACCTTCGTACCTATGTCCTCTCCTCATCTGTAAAGCAAAGGTGTCGGCTGAGTCATTCATTTGGCAAATATTTTGTGAACACCTTCTGTGTGATAGTTGCTACACTAGTCCGCACAAGCCTCAATATTTGATTCTTTGGAGGAAAAAATAAAAAAAGATGAAAATCGGGGGACTCCATGAAAGATCTAAGGGGGGCTTTCTTGGTCTGTTCCCCATCAGTTTGAAAAGATAAAATTTCAAACCCTGCCTAGGGCATGTTTTCACTTGAGTTTTTTTCTTTCTTTTTTTTTTTTTTTTTCTGATTTTTAGTCATTGCTTCATTGCTATGATTCTAGCAAGTATTTTAAGTCAATTATAAAATTATGGCATCACTTTCTAAATGAAAAGTACACAACATTTCATTTTGATGGCCACTGTATATTAGACAAATACACATTATTCTACAGTAAGTCCCCAGGTTACAAACATCCCATTTAGGGACAACTCGTACTTACCCTTTAATGTGACGTAAATTTACCCTCCTTTGAAACGATTGAACCAACCCCTACTTGCAACAAATTCTTCCTAACAATCACCTTCACTTGCTGCATGTACAGAGTTTAAATCATTGAAAAGGCTTCGAGCCTTTTCTTGCACTAAAGTAAAGCTAAATAAGAACCCTATGCACCTGTTCTGACTTACCTACAAATTTGGCTTAAAGACACACTTAGTTAGGAACTGATCTCGCCATAACCCCGGGACTGCCTGTATTAACATTCTCTTTTTTATGCTCAGTAGGCCCTCCCAGGGCTCTGCCTAAACTCTGGGGTCCCACAGCTCATTAATGGAATACAAACTTATAATTTATATAACATGGCAGGTGTGTGAAGTATTCTGTGATGTTTTTTATAACTTCCTGGTCAGTTCCAAGCATCAGTGTTTTATTTAGAGCTATATTGTTAGAATAAAATTGCACTTTGGGGTAGAATTGCTCATTATACCAGCTCTAACCAGAAATCCTAATGTTCTCCCTAGGAAGAAAATATTTGCTTGTGCACTTGGTATCAAAAGAGACGTTTTCCAAAGTACATTGTAAGGAACATCAAGTACATCGGAGTTATTTGAAAAAAAAAAAAGGTTTCATGGTTAAGTAAGCTAGGGAAACACTAGCATAAATGAAGGGAAATAGGGAGCTTGCAAATTCTCAGTAATTTTGGTTTTCAGAATTTCCTACAATTATAAAACCATTATGTTGAACAAGTATGATCTCATGGGAGGTAATCCTGAAGGCAGTTTTGGATGTTTTGTTTCTCACAGTCTCTCTAGATCTGTTTGGTGAGGGTAGTGGTTCTTCCCCTGCACCTGGATGAAAACTTGGGCAATTCTACGACTTTTCTGACAATGCTTAGGCAATGATTCAACTCAAACTTTAGAATATATCCATCAATACTTCAATCCTCTTAACACCATCCTGGGCTGACTGCAAGCAGGCAGCATGCCTTCATGCATTGGGGGTGCCTGGCTTTTTCGTTTTTTCTCTCCTAGTTTCTGGCCCTTTCAGGGTTGGGCATGGGGTGAGGGGTGTGGTTAGTGGAGGAAGTTGGGTGTAAGGAAGTTCTTAGTTGCTAGATACTGTCATAAAAGGCTTTGAGATCACTGGGCCTGGTAGGTGTTGAGAGCTGCCTCTTTTGCTCATATGCAGTTTCATGGGTCCTCAGATGGTCATCTGCTAGGTGCCCCAGCTGCCTCTCCCTTGATTACATGTCCCTCCTTCAATTAACTGTTACTGACCCTGGTCCGCCAAGGCCACTGATGCACACAACTGATGTTCTCACTTGGATTACCTTCTGCATTGCAGGCTGCCCTCAGAGACAGGAGCCCTTTCTAAAGGAGCCTGTAGGAAAAAGATGGAACACTCAGAGTAATTGAAGGGACAGTTTACAAAAAGCGTGTAGGGTTGGTGAGACCAGCAGGAGATGTGAAGGATCCTGAAATTGTCAACAAGAGGAGAAAGCTGTTACCACTCCTAAGCCTAAAGGGACAAGCAAAGAGAAACCTGTAGGAGACAGCTAGCTACCTATCGGGAGCTATGACCTTCCATAGCACAACACCCTACCAGCCTGCCATCCAGCAGGAAAGCTGCCCAGGAAATGAATACCCCGACCTCTCTCCTCACACTTTCCAGTCTCTGCTGGTGTCTCCTATTGGTCAAACTCAACCAGAAGTTGGAGGTATGACAGAGCTGTAGAGGTAGCTAATAGAGGTAGGTCAGCCTCTTGGGGGTACAGAGCAGAGTAGAGAAGCCTGGAGAGTAGATCCAGAGAGACAAGCAGAATATCCGGTCATGAACTCAAGAAGGCATACTTACCATGGGTTCCACCGCTTCGTGGGCTAGACCCTGCCTGCCTCTCTGGCTTCTTCCTGCTCTTCCTTCCCTCTTACTTTGCCCACTCCAGCTGTTCTGAACATCTTTCATTGCTTTAACCACGTGCTTGTTCCCTCTGCCTGGAATACTCTTTCTCCATTCTCTGCCTAGTGAAATCTTCTTCATTCTTTATGACTCATTTAATGTATCACTTACTCGAGGAATCTTCCATAAAAACTTGTACTTCTTTTACACGTTTTTTGGCACATGTGGGATTTATTCATTATTTTCTGTTACAGTAATTTCTCTCTCAGGTCCCTGGGAGGTGCAAACAGTTTGTGCTCCACTACTAATCAAAAGGTTGGCAGTTCAAAGCCACACATGGTGCCAGTGAAGAAAGGGCTGGAGAACTGCTTCTGTAAAGATTACAGCCAAGAAAGCCCTGTGGAGTTCAGGTCTACTCTGTGAAACATGAGGTCAACATGAGTCAGGATTGACTTGATGGCAATTTGGGTTTGGGTTTGGAGGGGGTTAATTTCTCTCTTATCCTCTGGACACAAGCCCTTTGAGGACACTTCGTCAGTCTTATTCACTATTACTTCCCCATGTTGGGCACATAGCAGGAGCTCAGTAGGAGTTTGCCAAGTGATCAACTTCCCCTGTCTGGGCCTCAGTTTCCTCATTTAGAAAATGAGGGACTTAGCGCAGATAATGTGAAAGGCCCTTTGAGCTCTCAAGTTCTCTGAAATGTAAATACTAGTCCCACAGGTGAGACCCTCTTGACTTCTCTGTCAAGAAACTTCTTCCAAGTTTATACATTAACCAGAGAATACAGTAGGGGGAGAAGGTTAGGAAATCTCAGATTACCTACAAGAGGCGAAAAATAGCATTACAGTGGATGTATACAGTTTCGCAAGGAAATGAGCAATCTCTTCTTTGATGGAATACGTGAAAGTTAAACTGGAAGGAATAATTAGATTAAATGGTGATGTAAACTGGAAAGGAAGCATTACTTCCTGCACTGCACCAAATGTCTTGCAGGTGTCAGCGGGACCCACCAGCTCAGTAATTAGGGTGTTTTAACTGTCTCCACTTAACTATGTGCAAGTGATTGAAAACGGGAGTTTCATTGAGACCCCTGGCACCAGTAGAACATTTTGGTGAAATGAGCTTTGTTCTCGGTTACTCTGGGTAAAATAAAAAACAGGATTTGTGGTAAATGAATGTTTTAATGGCTTCGTTTTTACCCCACATTGCCCAGGGGTATGCTAGTGTGTGCCACGGGAGCCTTGTGGCCCCGAAGGGGGCACGCAAACCTCTGACTTGAAAGTAACAAAATTTTGTCAAGAGTTGGCACTTCCACCAATTCTTGGGAAGGTCAAAACCTGAAATATCTAATACACAAAGGGGACATCTTGACATTTCTGATAGACAGACAAGGTGTCTGATATATAAAGAGGTAGCATATAAAAATGAACAAATTCAGCTTTGGAGCTAGGCAAACTCCTGTTCCTGTTCAGGCTCAGAGGCTTACAATCTGTGTGACCTTAGGTAAGCTACTTGTCCTCTCAGAGTCCTCTCAGTTGCCTTGTTTGAAAACTTGAGAGTAATAATAGCCACGTCACAGGTCTGCTTGAAGAGCACCAAATGTCTTACAGGCAGTGCTTGTAGGTTGTCTAATATAGTGGCAATGACAATGCTGTATCAGGTGACAGGTTGGCCTTACCATATCCAAAAAGCCAGTCTTTAATTTAGTCATTCATTCATTCATTTAATAACTATTTATTGACTGCCTACTATATGCCTGGCCCAGACTATGCAGTAGTGAGCAAGGCAGCCATGGCCCCTGCCCTCATGAGCCTAACAGTCTAGGTGAGGTAGGCGAGCAACCGGCATCAAATAAACAGGTAATTCTATGAAAGAAAAATGCATGATCCTGAGAAAGCATTTAATAGTCCATGCTATTTAGATGATGGAGCTCAAGGAAGGCTGCTCGGAGGAAGTTACATTTAAGCTGAGACCTAAAGTATGAGTCAGCATTATCCAGGTGAAGTGTGGGCCAAAGAGTGTTCCAGACTGTGGGAAGGGCATGTATGAAGGTGCAGAGGTGGGAAGAGGCTTGGAAATGAGAGAAGGCCAGCATGGCCAGAGTTTTGTTAGCAAGGGGAAGAGAGGTGCAAGATGAGGCTAGGAGGTGAGCAGAGAGCAGATCATGTGGATTCAATCCCGCATGCAGGGGGAAACCTTTCCCCATACTCCTTTTATGGGACAGAGTCCCTGCCTGGGTCTCTGTCTTGATGATTACCAAGGCCACCTGGGAGAGCTGGCAATGCCTGATGTGGAGGGTAGAAGACTCAGCTCCTACTCTCAGCTTTGCCACCTGATCTTCGTAAAGCATATCTTTAGCCAAAGGCTTCATTTCTTCATGCCTCAGTTTCCTGCACCCAAACAAGCCGCATTTGTGCAAGATCATCTCAAAGAGGCCTTCCAATTTAAAATTCTCAGATCCCAAATGTCAATTTCTTTCCAGCTTCTTTGGATATGTTAAACACTAAGACAGTCACTTCCACTAACAGAAGAGAAGGGAGCACCCTCTCTGTTTCATCCTGCCCTACTGTCTCCTCTGGAGAAATCCTTAGAAAGGAGGAAATGCCAGGGCCCCACAAAGATGTGTTGTCAGTAAGGTAAACAGCAGGCAGGGACAGAATGACAGTTTTCAGGGCTCCTGCCAGGCTTCGAGGAGGAGAGAGAAGCATTTTGCTCCCCGGAGGGGAGCAATGTGATCCCCCAGGGTGGAGCCCCTCTGAGGACACGTGGAACAAAGGGCCCGTTAGATTTTGCTCTTGGGTATGCTCTGTTCTGTAATCAGTTTAGCTTCCAGCCCACCAGTCCTTAGATTAGCCAAACTTTGAGCAATTTTGTCTGGGTCTGCACAGGCTAAGTCAGGTGGAAAGTTAAGGCAATTATTCAGATGAGTCAACTCTTACAAAAAAGGAGAAAGAGTCCTAAATGTGGGGTGTGGGGCTTGACGATTTAGCTTGGCTTCCTGTAAGCATTAGCCTTACCAGATCTCACTGTCAGCTCTCCAGATCACCAGGTTAGGCAGTCACGTTCTTCCAAGGGACCCTGAAGTACAGTTGGAGTCTGAAACAAACCAGTATCATTCACCTAGCAAGGATTCATAGAAAGTTTCAATGTGCTTTGTTGTTGTCGACCCTATGTATAACAGAATGAAATGTTGCCCAGTCCTACACCATCTTTATGATCGTTGGTATGTTTGAGTCCATTGTTGTGGCTATTGTGTCAATCCCTCTCAGGGAGGGATTCCTTCGTTTTTACTGACCCTCTACCAAACTTGATGTCCTTTTCTAGTAACTCGTCTTTCCCAATGACGTGTCCAAAGTAAGCAAGCTTAACACCATGCTAAGTACTAGAGCTGCAAACAAAGTCATGATTAGCCTCCATCTCTGAGAATCAGGAGATTATAACTAGTTAGGAAAAGAAGACCAAGTGACAAGCAGGAATTAATGAACTATAAAAAAGACAACCTAACTATGACACTAATGGTATGGGTATTAGAGAAAAAAAGCAATCCATGTAGGCTGGGGTTGACGAGCCCTACTTACAGAGGTGGTGAAACTTCAAGAAGGAGAAAGACACCAGCACAAAGAAAGGAAGAGAATAATCTAAATTATGAATTAGAAAAGCAAAAGCAAGGAGTTAAGAAAGAACAGAGAATTTAGAGGAAAGCAAAGATCCACTGGGTGATGCAAACAGTTACCGCACTTGGCTGCTAACAAAAGGTGGTGGTTCGAATCCACCCAAAGACACCTGAGAAGAAAGTCCTGGCAATCTACTTCTGAAAAATCAGCCATTGAAAACCCTATGGAGCACAATTCTACTCTGACACACATGAAGTTGCCATGAATCAGAGGTGATTTGATGGCAACTTGTTGGTTTTAAGGGGCCACTACTGAGAAAGGGCTAGAAGCTTAAAAACTCAAAGTCTAGTCCCATTTAGAGACCTAGCCAGTGGGGGGACCCTGACTAAAGTCCTCACAGACATTTGTTTAGTCTCATTGACTGAATGGCACAACACTGACATTTTTAACCTCACAGGGACAATGTGAAGAGATATGAAATAACACATTAGAAAAAAAAAAAAAGTTTGCACATCCCAGAACAAATTATGTTGCCAGACAAAGGAATTATATCCCACACCCTGGGAGAACACTATGTATAAAGGAGGTGACAACTGACAATTAGAATGGAAGGGACAGTGTGGCTCATGGGTCAAAGTGTAAGTTTTGGAATCAGGCTATGGTGGCTAGGGCTGGAGGCCCGCCCCACCTCCTGTTGCCTGTGTAAACTTGGTCAAGTTACTTTCCCCCTCTGGGTCTTCCTCTTCTCAGCTACAAAGTGGAGATGATAATTGAACTTAGCTCACAGACGTGAGTGACTTTTAAAAGAAATCATGTACCTAAAGCACGTAGCACAGAGCCTGAACCTCCCCCACTCTCCAGTCCCAGGCTTTACCTTCTCAAGCTCACACACTTCTTCCCACAGCTTTGCCTTTGTGTCTACTGCATGAATAGGCTTCAGCTTCAACCAGAAAATCTTCCTTTGGCCTCCCCTTACCAGAATGCCTCCCATCCCTCCAGGCCTGGCTCATGTCCCCTTGGCCACTTCAGCCCTTCTGGCAGCACCCTCCTCTGAAACTCTGTAACATGGAACTACTGCCTTTGCCACCACAAGACACTTGCCAAAGGACAAGTTACCTTTTTTTAATATGCTCTGCCTTCTGTCCAAGGGTTGTTATCCCCATCGAAAGCCACAGAAAGAGAAAAAAGAAAGCAAATGTACATTCTTCAATGCTCACTTGAAGCCAGACCCTCCCGGTACTGGCACTTTACATTCCTTATCATTTAATGTTATTGTTGTTAATTACTATCTAGTCAACAGACTCATGACGATTTTCTGTACAATAATGAAACGTTGTTCGGTCTTGTGCCATCTTCATGATGGTTGGTATATTTGAGCCCATTGTAGCTGTTGTCAATTCATCTCATTGAGGTTTTCCTTCGTTTTCGCTGACCCTCTGCTTCACTAAATATGATGTCCTTTTCTAGCGATTGGTCTTTCCTGATGACATGTCCAAAGTAAACGAGTCGAAACTTTGTCTTCCTCACTTCTAAGGAGTATTTTCCAACACCACAGTTCAAACACATCAATTTATCTTTTGTCTTTCTTTTCATTGTCCAGTTTCACATGCAATGAAAACCTTACGATTTAATTTAATTTATTTTAATTCCATCCCCATGACACCTCACTAAGATACGTCCTAACTTCTCTGTCTCCTCCTACTTTAAGTATCTAGAATAGCACCTGGTACATGGTATGCGCTCAGTATAAGTTGTTTGCTGTGATACCACAGTTCTTTGCTTGGACCAGTATGAGAGAAAAACCATAGAAAGGAAAGAGGACCCTTTTTGTCTCTGGAACATCGTTTAAAGCTACAGCCAGCGAAAAGGGAAGGTGGTTCTCCTTTTGAAACTGGCTTGGGAGCCCAGATTTCCACATGCCCCTGCCTAGCACCCCTTGCCCCATTTCTACTTTCAACACTACCCACCCCTGCCAAGCTAACTGTCAAGAGAGTAATCTTATTATTGGTAACCTCTTCCCAACATAGCCTCACCACAGGACAGCCTATTAGGCCGTCGAGCCTTATTAGTGCTCGTTACAGCGCGGTCGAGTGTAACTGGATCCCGAGCCATGTGCTAAAGGCTCCATCTGGAGCTACCCTCTGTACACTGCTGAGGGCTGCTCCCGCCTTGTCCTTAAAGGTCTTCTAAAGAATGGCTCAGGTTTCCGCAACCTGCTCCAGGCGAAAATAGCACCTGCAGCCACAGGCTCCTCTCCTTTGCACTAAAGAATCTAGCAAGTACAGTAAGTCCCCGGGTTACATCCAACTTTAGAACTCAGACTTGCCCTTTAATGTTATGTAAATATGCCCTCACTTTGAAATGATTGAACCAACCACTCACAACAAATTCTTCATCACAATCACCTTCACTTGCTGCACGTGCAGCTTTTCAATCATTGAAATGTCTTCCAGCCTTTTCTTGCACTAAAGTAAGGCTAAAAAAGAACCGTAAGCAACTGTTCCAACTTACGTGCAAATTCGACTTAAAGACACACTTAGGAACGGATCTCATTCGTAACCCTGGGACCGCCTGTCATGGCAGAGACTTTCTCTTCCTGGTTTCACTCTTGATATGAACACCTTGCGAATAGATTTATTAATTCCCTGGCTTCTGATAAGTTCACTCGACAAGTATTTATTACAGCAACTCTCTGTCAGGCATTGTTCTGGTACTGAGGTTACAGCCGTGAAAAAAACAGGAAAAAAAAATCCCTGCCTTTGTGGAGCTTATGTTCCAGTGGGGAGAGATAGGTAATACATTTAATTTTCAAAAGCTAAGTTACATAGCTGATATAATGTTAGAAGGTAACAAGTGTTATTGGAAAAAATAGAGTAAGGGAGATAGGAGGGCCAGGGCATGGGAGTGCACTATTATACAGGGTTGTCCTCGAAGAGTGTTCCAGGCAGCGGGAAAAGCCAAGACAAAGACCCTCAGGCTGGAGCGGGCCTGAGTGTTCTAGGAAAACGGGGAAGCCAATGTGACTGCAGGAGGAGAGTAGCAGGAGATGAGGTCAGATGGGTGACTGAGAGGGGAAAATCATGTATTCAAGTCATAGCAAGAACATCGGCTTTTACTCTCAATCAGAAGGAAAGTCATTTGAGGGTTTTGAGTGGGATGTGATCTGGTTATACCATATTGAAAATAATTGTTCTCATTTTCAGTTTTGGCTTTAGGATAAAGAGATTGATCTTCCCCATTAAGTTTCATTTCTGCAGCATGCGCAGCACTGTTTGCTGCGTTGCCTCTTTGACCAGAGATTCTATATCCAATGCACTAATGCAGGACTTCTGTTAGGCTGCATCTTGCTATGTCCCATGGACCCATTTGCTCAGACTTCTTGGATCATGAACATCACAGGCCTGCTGCTGCACAGACCAGACTGGTCACAAGGCACCAAAGTATTTTAACATTCCCCGTCACAGGGCTCTATGTGGCCTCTCATTTCGGTACCATACCACAGATGCAAAAAGGAGCGAGTAAGCCTCCTGAGCAAGCACCAGAGATAATAAACACCCCTAAAACTGCCTTCTTAGGAAACAGAATACTGTAAAAGCTTTTACTAACTATATAATAATAGATGGAAATAGTTACATTTCCAGACATGACCTAGTGGTGTGTCGTTAGAGGGGAGCAATGGTGGCTTCAGAGAGCCATCCCCCACACCATGGGGAGTATGAGAATCCTCACCTTTCCTTCTCCTGACGAGCATGTTGACTTGGACCTCAGCGTGTAGCTGTTTGTCTTAAGAATTACTAATATCAACCAAGGGCCTAAAATAGGCCAGGCGTATTATAAACATTTGCTCATTTTAATCTTAACAGCTAACCTGTGAGGTATATATTACTGTCCTCATTTCACAGATGCAGACACAGAGCCACAGGGAGGTTATTTTTGCCAAAGATCTCACCAGTAGGTCAATGAGTGGTGGAGCTGGAACTTGGACTCGAGTTAGGGTGTCTTCAAAGCCTGTCCCCCCTACTCCCACCCCAATACACCTAGCTGCCACCCAGAAACTCAATTTGCAGAGCCAAATGCTCTGTTTGGTACTTTCTCTCATTTAACATTCATGTGAAAAGTTTCCTTGTATGTTTCCTCTCTCTGATTAAAAAGTATATCCCACTAGGAAATTCCAATTTTTAACTGTAAAAATAGTAATTTACTCTTTAATGTTCATCTCTGTTTCACTCCTCTATGATGCCTTTACTGGTAACTCCTTCACCCCCAACAAAATCTGGAAGTATTTTTTGTACCACAGGTTAGTAAAATAAACATGAGCTTTGGAGTCAAGTGGACCTGTGGTCATATTCCAGCTTTGTTCCTTTCTAGCTTGGTGACATTGGACAAGTTATCTACCTCCCCTGAATATCACTGCCTTATGAATATAATAGAGATTAAGATTCCTGCCTAACAGGGTTTTAATAGGGATTAAAAGCAATGATATGTGGAAAGTAGCTGGCCAATAGTAACCAAAACCAAACAAGTTGCCATCAAGTCAGTTCTCACTCATGGTGACCCCATGTGTTTTAGAGGAGAATTGTGTTTCATAGGGTTTCCAATGGCTGATTCTTCAGAAGTAGATCGCCATACCTTTCTTCTAAGGCAACTCTGAGTGGACTCAAACCACCAACCTTTCAGTTAGCAGCCAAGTGCATTAATCATTTGTGCCACCCAGGGAGTCCTGGCCAATTTAACTCATTAAATATTAAGTGCCTTCTCCTACCTTCTTAGGATGCTCAAAACATTTTGCCTCATAAAGTAATTATAGATGTTTTACCTTTGAAGGTATGGTCTATGTCTTACTCATTTTTGTAGCCCACACAGTAAAATAGCACATCATAGGTGCTCTATAAATGGATATGAAATGGGTTTAAAGTTGCAAGTTACTAATCTTTCCTAAGAGGAGATGTTAATAAGAAAAATAAAGCAAATCTCATGAAGGCAATGGATGGAAGGAAGAGGAGCCAACAGATAGAGGCCCATGTACCCCAAGAGGCTGAGGAATATCCAAAACAAGTTCACATGTTTTCCAGAATTGGCAAGAAGTAATCCTGTCAGGAGCTGCATTCCCTTGTTATTCACGAACATCCAGCCTAGAAACACACGTACACTTTTTAATGGCTAGTAAAGTGCCAAAGAAGGGAAATTTAGGCAAAGCTTTTCTCTGTGCTTGAAAGCCAGGACCACAGCAAACAATAACTCTGTAAGAATTAAGAAGTTCCACGTTGCTCCCTCACCCCCGCGTCACTGTGGAAGCTCAAAATAGCCAGGCAATGGTGCGCGACGGGTCGAAGTCAGGTCCCTCTCACTCTTGGCAATGGAAAGACTAGTTCCAGACAAGAGCTGCACAGCTTTGCTTCCTCTCAGTCTGCTGATTGTAAGTGAAGGAGAAGAAATGGGGCACTCTCCACCCACTACTTATAAGTCAATTAGAACATGCTGATTTCCTTAACAGGATTATCTTTGTCCTTCCCCAGAGCCCTTTCCATTAATGAAGTAATCAATGACCTTTCGTTTAGAAGTGTCTCCATCATTCACACAGCTGACTCCTCTATAACTAGAAATCATATAGTAGCCTAAACCACCAAATGCAGAGTTAATAGTTCTTATTTTTAAAGTCACCTTTATGCCATTTTGCTCCCTCCAAAAAAAAAGTGTTTTAACACTGATGGAAATATCTCTTTCTCTGTGTGGGCATTATTCCAATAGTTTATAACTAGTATCAGGTGCAAGGCATTATGGGTCACTTCTAGCAACACCAGGCAGAAAGGAGAGCGGAGAGCTCTTATTTCATTCATGGGGTGACAAAGACTATTCCCCTCCAGCTTCCATCCCGAACCCATCAAAACCTTGGAAATAATGAACGAGATAAATTAAAAAATCCATAAATCACAGGGGAAAATTAATCATATGTAGCAGAAATCCAGATATTGTGTCTGGAAATGGAAATCCCCCAAGTCTGCGTTATCTTCCTAAACTGCAAATACGATTACTTCGTTACCTGCTTACAACTTTACAACAGATTCCCGGTGCTTTTAGGACAAAGCCCTAACCCCTTAATACAGGTGACAAGACCTTGCGGTCTCTGGTGACTTCTCACCTTCCTGGCCTCACCTGTGGTAACTCCCCTAATACTATCTCCTCTGTGCAAGTACCTTTGTATGTGTGTGTGTGTGCGCACATACACACCAACACACACATACTTTCATCTTATTCATCCTTTAGGTTCTAAGAGCAGATGTCACTTGTTCCAGGAAGCCTTCCCTGATACCTCAAATCCAGATTAGATGCTTTTTTTATCAGCTTCCCTCATCTTTATCCTCATACACTGTTTTGTAATTGCCTGTTTACCAGCCTAATTCCACTAACTAGACTATTGGATAAGAACTGTATATATGTCACCAAGATCTAGGATAGAATCTAGCATAATAAATATTTGTCAAATTAAATTTAATGGAAAAGACTGAATTTAATATGACCTGCAAAATCTAAGGCAGGTCTAGCAGGTAGTAGGTGCACAATAAATATTTATCACATTGGATTGGACTGAATTGAATTGAATACGACTTGGATAATTTCAAGAAGGCAAAAGTGAGAATTAATTGGAATTCAAGAAGTTGATAGCTGATTCATTGTATCAAATAGTAATGCCGTGTGTGATAGAAGATGGTGTTCACTAAAGAGAAGGAGTCATTGTAGAATAGGGAGAAGGAAAAAAAAATACTTAAAGGGAAGAACTGGCAGTTTTGGCCCAGCTGTGCTCCAGGTAAAGGCAGGCAGTGAATCAGGCATAGAGAAGCCCAGCCACTGGAGAGGGGTGCTCTGCCGGGGCGGGGCAGGACGTTCATCAGGCCTCATCATCCCTCAGGATGCTTCACCTCCTCTTCTCAGATTCACTTTTCAGCAAGTATCCCATAAACTTCCCTGCAGATTTCTTCAGGGAGACCATGTGCTGACCTTAGCATTCTTAGCCTGTCAGCAGCTCTGTTTCTCATTGAAAATGAATAAATTGACCCAGCTCACACACCACACTCTGGGAATGGGCTATTATAAATCTGTTCTGAAAGCCTGCTCAATTCTGAGTTTAAGAATAAATATCATGTTTCTAAATTTCTAGAGCAGAAAACCAGATCTTTGGATTCACCAAAGTTCACTACCTTGTAAGGCTCAGCCTGAGTCATCCGGTCCTCCAAGAAGACACTGCTGTCTCATTTCTTCTAGATGCAATGGGAAACAACCCCAAGACCTGCATCACTCACTGAACATAGTCACTGAGCAAACTGACTCTGCCCCAAAGGCTGACTATGTTGGGACAGTCAGACAAGGGAGACATGCCCTTGACCCAGGCAATGGTTGTGCAGGCAAGGAGTCAGGTTGGGGCTGGAGATATAGACTTTGGGAGTAGGAACTCAGCAGCTGGGCAGTGGGACCAGGAAGGCTCAAGTTGTAGAGACTGGGAGAAGTACACATTAAGGGCAAGGCTCCATTTGGGGGTAGACAGGGTAAAGAGTCTGGAACAATAGTAATCATGTAATAATACTGGCTTCCATTTATTGAACATTGACTGTGCTCCAAGCAGTGTACTTAGTATCTTTCTAAACATTACTTAATTTAATGTTCCAACAACCCTATGGTCTAGGTATCAACAGCACTCCAGTTTACAATGAGGATACCGCCCTTGATATGATTCTGAGGTTGTCAACATATTACCACGAATGATATGTGTATTAGTTTCCTAAAACTACCATAACACATTACAGATGAATGGCCCAAAACAACAGAAATTTATTTTCTCACAGTTATGGAGGCCAGAAGTCCAAATTCAGGATGTCAGCAAGGTCATGCTTCCTCTGAAGTATCTAGGGGAAGATTCTTCCTTGTCTCTTCCAGCTTCTGGTAACCCCAGGCATTTCTTGGCTTGTGGCTTCTTCCCTGTGTGTGAGTGTGAGTGTGTCTTCCCCTCTTCTTATAAAAACACCAGTCATAAAGAGATTAGAGTCCACTCTAATGTCCTTATCTCAGCTAATTACATCTGCAACAACTCTATTTCTAATAAGGTCACCTTCACACGTACTGGGGATTAGGACTTGGACATATCTTTGGAGGGAGGGATGAGGGGCACCATTCAAGTTTTATTGGATTAAATTGTGCCTCCAAAAAAAAAAACATATGTTGAAGTACTAACCCCTGGTACCTGTGAAGCTGGCTTTCCTCCACCACCACCGAACAGAGTCTTAGAAGATGTTGTCAGTTAACATGAGGTCATACTGGAGTACCACCAGACCAGTTGCCCTCAAGTTGATTCTGACTCATGGTGACCCCACGTGTTGCAGAGTAGAACTTTGTTCCATATGATTTTCATGGCTGTAACCTTTTGTGAGCAGATCACCAGGGCTTTCTTCCGTGGCACCTCTTGGTGGGTTTGAATCGCCAACCTTTTGGCTAGTAGCCACATGCTTCACCATTTATGCCAGCCAGGTTGGAGTAGGTGGGTTCTAATCCCACCTGAGTGGTGTCTTATAAAAGTGTAGACCAGAGACAGAGAGACAATGGCCATGTGAAGGTGCATCTACAAGCCAAAAACACACTAAGGACCGCCAGGAGCCACCAAAAGGTAGGAGAGAGGCATGGAACAGCTTCTCTCTCAGAGCCCTCAGAAAGACTCAACACAGCTGATTCCGACTTAGACTTCTAGCTCCCAGAACTCTGAGACAATAACATTCTGATCTGTAAAGTCACTCATTCTGTTACAGCAGTCCTAAGAGACTAAGACATCAATGTCTAACAATACGCAATTGCCACATTTGACTGTTGTTTACCTACAAAAAAGGCAATTTCATATAGTTCAACCTGACAGACCCCACCTTAGTCGAGGTTAGCCTAGGAATCTAGACAGGATTGAACTGTTCGGTGGCTGCGAACAGAGGTGACGGAAGTGAAATAGAGGAGGGGTCTGTGTGACACAGCTAGGACTTGAGGGATGATGGCACAGTATAAATAAATTCCAGGAGGGCTATTGTCAACCCACCTACAGGTAATTGTGGGGTTTCTGGCCAAGCAGCCTGGGCCCATAGATGAAGCCAGGTGCTGCTGAGTTGTCCAGCCACAAGAGAAGTCACCAGCTGAGCTGCCCCCTTTCCTAACACTCAGAGGTCGAAACAGCTGCTCATGTCTCTCTCAGCCTTCCCCAGGGCTCTTTATGTGAACAGAAATCAGATCACATGTTGCCTGAAGTCAGATATGTGGCCAGACTCAGTGCACTGTGCAAGATTTCACCAATGATGAAAATAACTTTCTCCTGCTGCATTTAACATCTGGTGTCACAGATTTTTGCTGAGAGCCATAAAATCACTAACTTGCAGAGAAAACCTCATTGTTGAAAAATACATTTATGGAAGGGTGGGTGGCAGTCGGAGCCTGGCTGGGTTCCGGGCTCGCCTAGATGTTAACGGCAGCCCTTTGTCTCCTAGCTGCATGATAAATTTCAGGAGGCCTTGGGAGGAATCTGGGGCAGTAGAAAGACAGACCTGAGTTAGTGACTCTGTCACTGTCTCGCTGAGGGACCTTGTTCTAGTTTCTTAACCTCTCTGAACTTCCATTTCCTTATACACACACACACACACACACACACACACACACACACACACAGAGAGAGAGAGAGAGAGAGAGAGAGAGAGGATAAAAATAGCAACCTGTCAGGGTTGCTGTGCTAATTCAATGAAATAACATATGTGACAGTGCCTGGCACAAGCTTCTTTGTCCATTTTTTCCTTTTCCTTTCTTGTTTCTGACATTTCCTTTCAGGCCCAAGTCTGCCTTGAACACTGTGGCATTTGTCAAAGACTCGTAACAAGTAGCACTCCTTCAAAGCTTGGCCCAACTTGCAGCTCACTGGGACCCCAGACCTCTGGTTGGGATGCAGGCACTCATGCTATGCAGTCTGTCTCTCCCAGTAGAATGGAATTTCTTTGGGGGAAGTTACTGTGCTTGTTCACTAGTGCCTGGCACACAGTAGATGCTGAATATAGGAATGGATTGTATGACACCAAGAAGCAGTGCGGCTTCAGTGTTAGAATTCTCATGTCCAATGCAGGAGACCTGGGATCGATTCCCAGCCAATGCATCTCATATGCGCAGCCCCCACCTATATGTCAGTGGAGGGTTGAGTGTTGCTAGGATGCTGAACAGGTTTCAGTAGAGCTTCCAGACTAAGACAGACCAGGAAGACAGGCCTGGTGATCTACTTCTGAAAATCAGTCAGTGAAAACCCTATGGCTCACAACCAATCATGGGGGTGGCTCAGGACCGAACGGTGTTTCCTTCCATTGTGCATGGGGTCAGTATGAGTCCTGGGCCAACTCGAAGGCAGCTAACAATCAACAGCAACAACAAGAATCAGCAGGAAGGGAGGAGCTGTGCTACCACTTGGTATGTCAACTGGCATTTGACAAGCTCTTGCTTTGTCCAGGTCCTTGCTAGGCCTAGGGACAACAGGGAGTAATGACAAGACAGGGTGAGCCACAGGGCCTCCTCAGCTCACCCAGGGCTGGGAGAGGAGGGATCACTCTGTGTAACTTTAATTGTAGATGAGGGGACTAGGGCTGGCTGCCTGGCTGGCCAGCACATTTGAGATGTCCTCTCTCCTACTTGTCATTCTCATGGCTGCCTTCAAAGTTCACATTAAGTACAATTTCCCATGTGTCTAAATGCTGCTGTGGTGGAGTACAGGGAGCGAGCATACAATGTGGTTGACCCGATCCTGCACTTCTCTCCCCAGCATGGCCCTGACCTTTGTCTTCTAACCTGCTGTGAACATGTCCCAATTGCTGTAATTTGCTCAAGGCACACTCAATCTCTTCCCTCTCTCTCTGTCTCTCTCTCTTCCTCTGCCTCTCTCTCTCTGTTTCAGTCTCTGAGTTGCGTGTACACTGTCTCTCATACACTCTTGTATCTCTATATCCCTCTCTGTCTCTCTCTCTCTCTCTTCCCCCTCTCTCTGTTTTGGTCTCTGAGTTGTGTGTACACTGTCTCTCATATCCTCTTGTATCTCTGTGTCTCTGTGTCCCTGTTTCCCGCCCACCCCCTCACCCCCCATTTTCCTAGCTCTGTCTCTGCCTCCCTGTCTGTGTCCGTGTTTGTCTCCGTGTGTGGGTATCTCTGTCTTTCTCTGAGCCTCTCTCAGCCTGTCTCCACCCTCTTTCCTCCTCCCTCCCAGATTTTCTCTACCTGAGCCACTCCCGCAGCTGTCTGGGGTCCCACAAAGCACAGCCTCTCTACACATATTTTTAACTCTCACTTACTTATTATCTTTGCCTCCACCATTTTTGGCTGCAGGCCACAGCAAACAGAATGTGAGAAAGCAAAAACTAATGAGCTTCTTCAGGAGAGGATAGGGAGCTTCTGTTATTTCATTTAGTCCTCAGAGTTTAACTTCTGGCACTTCCGTCACATCTCCAAATGGTAAGTGAAGGTCGTTACTTTTCAATTTGGTTGGGCTGTGTAGCACATTTCGTCAATTAAAATGCACCCTCGGTGCAAAATCACAACAGGGCCGGCAGGAAGGGCGCTAGTGTGTGAGGATTTTTTTCAAAGTTACTTTTGTTCCCTGTGGTTGAGATCTGTTACAAGGCAGCCTTATGCTCCAAACAACAACACCGTTCACAGAAAGCAACATGTGTTCAACCCATCATAATACATCATTCTGATTGGCCAAGGACTCTAACAAGACACGGGGGCCAGGCCTGATGACTGAGCACCACCCTCCAAAAAAAAAAAAAAAAAAAACTCAACCTGTCACAATGTAATTCCAAAATCATTAAACCTCATTCCTAACAAGTCAGTTTCGACTCTTGGTGACCCCATGTGTTACAGAGTAGAACTGAGCTCTGTGGGGTTTTCTTGGCTGTGAGCTTTATGGAAGCAGATCACCAGGTCTTTCTTCTGTGGTGCCTCTGCATGGGTTCAAACTGTCAAGCTTTCTGTCAGTAGCCAAGCTCATACCTTTTGAGCTACCCAGGGGCCTAAGGTGACTGAGCCCAGGGCCCTGGATTTAGCACTGGCTCAGCTTACTGGTCTCCTAAGGTATGGGGTGACTTGGGCAGGTCACTCCACCTGTCTGGTCCCAATTTCTGACTTATCCATCCCTTGCCCACAGGCCACAGGAAGAATTCTCTAATTGGAAAGCTCTTGAAGAGGAGAAATGAATGAATGGCATAAGCCTCACCAGTGTCACTGACTTCCCTGATATTCATTCATTCAACAGATATTTGTGCAACCCTTAGTGCATGCCAGCATTATGCTGGCCTCAAAATTTGGAAATGTTAGGTGCAAAGACTTCAACTTTTCCCCAACCCTTCTCTGCCAAATGAGGGAAGACTGATTTGCATCACCATGAAAGCTAGCCCCTCATGCTTCCATTCTTTCCACCTATAGAAACTGCTTGAAGGGAGAACTAGTAATGCACCTTTTAAAAAAAATGTTATTTTCCTGATTATAAAAGTAACATTTATTATAACAAACGTTTAAGTGCAGATCAAACAAAAGAACAAAATGTAAATCAGTCACAATCCTACCTCTCAAAGATAACCACTGTTTTAGAAGGAAGATTATTTTCAGTGTCAACAGAAACCAGCAAGCCTTCCAACAGAAGATTGAGCCTCAGAGAGAAAACCTAAATTTAGTTTTAACACATTTGTTGGGCGCCTACCGTGCATCAGAGAACATTGTGGGCAGTGGAGTTACAGAAATTTGTAAGGTAGGGTCTTGCTTTACCAGGGCTAGGGGAACACTGATGAACTAGACATTTTTACCTAAATGTATTTAATTCCAGCCGAAATTTGAGAATGTTCGATGGGTGTGTTTTACCCATTCTAAAGTTTCTTTCCCATTTTACCCTTCCCTCTATTGGTATCTCTCCCCTACCAACATTTACCCCTTCTGCTTTGAGTCTTTCCCCAGTGTTTCAAATTCAGAAGTTGTGAACACTCAGCATCCTTAGCCCTGTGCTACATCAAAGAGATGAGCAGTAATAGGCAGGATATGAAGGACAAATCAGGATGGAAGGTGAACAGCATTGTGCTTCTACAAGATTCCTGCAGCTGATGTCTTCTGATAGCCCAGAATTGGTTGTTCATAAATGTTCTGAGCTGAACAGGACTGGGAAGAACATCCTACTTCTGTCCCCAAACTGCTTTGCTCAAAGCTCTAGTCCCTTGCAATACTGCAGGAGAGGGAAAATCATAGTCAAATTCTTTGGGAAGTACTGCTTGCCACATCCCAGTTACAAAGCACATTAATAAGTTAAAGGCCCTGAGAAGTTCTATAGGGAACAATCCAAATTAACTTGCTTTAACCCAGCAATTAAGGAGCCCTGGTGGTGTAGTGTTAAGCTCTTATCTGCTAAGGAAAGGTCAGCAGTTCGAACCCACCAGCCACTCCACAGGAGGAAAATGTGGCCATCTGTTTCCATAAAGATTACAGCCTTGGAAACCCTATGGCACAGTTCTACTCTGTCCTATAGGGTCGCTATGAGTTGGAATCAACTCGACGGCAAAAGGTTTAGTTTTTGGATTCTTATTGTATAAGTTGTTCATATTAAAATCACGTTAATATTGTAAATAGAAATATTGGATTTGGTGCTATTAACACATCTTTCTCTACTGCCAAAGTCATTATTATTGTATACAAGGTTATCACTGGTCCAACCCCTACCCAGCTCACTAGCCTCACCTCCCACCCATCCCACACTTCAGCCTTCCCAGATTGTTTGAAATGCCCCCAAACATAAGTATGTTTTTTTTGTCTGACTGAAATGCACATCTGACTTATCTGTACAGCCAATTCTTACCCATCCTTTAAGACTCAAGTTTCCTCCTCCGTGGAGCTACCCTTGAGTCCCCCATGAGTAGGATGCCCCTCCTTGTTCTTCCCAGGCATTTTGTATGTACTTATGTGTGATATTCACCCAAAGGGTGGGATTCTTTGCTTCCATGTCATCGTTTCTACCAGGCTGGGAACTCCAAGAAGACAGAGACTGTGTCTTATTCATCTTTGTACCTATAGGACTTAGTACTGTGGCTGAGTCACAGAGGTTTCCAAATAGAAAGATTAAAATGGACCTGGACCCAGAAATCAGAAAACCCCAGATAATGAGGACAAATGAAGAAGACACCTGAAATAGGGAAAATGTAGGCAGAGAAGCAGCTGGCACTTGGCAGAGTCAGCTATAAGCAATATCCTGGTGTTAGTAGTGTCTTATCAACAGCATTAACAATATAGATTGCAGGTGGTCCACACAGGGGCACTCAGAGAACGGATTCCCAGGGAACTAGGATACAGCACCAAGAGGTCAGCAGCATCAGAAGATTGGCAGGGTGGGGTGAACCCCAGAAGAACTAGGGAAGCCAGTTGCCAGTCTGAGTGGAACCAGTCATTGGGTTGATTAAATTGATAACCCAGAGTTCCTTAGAGTTAAACTCCCCTTAAATAGAGAAATAAATCCAGATTCAGGAAAGAGGATAATTCCACAGGTGCAGACTAAGTGGCTACACCTGGGAAATTAGAGGACGGCAGGAACAGGAAGCCAGGCTGATCACTAAGGCATCCAGGTGCTTCTCTCCACATGGCCTTGCTAAGATTTGTCTCTGTCTTTATTGTACGACCTCAGACTCCCATACATTATGGATTTCTACATTCAGAACCCCACTCTCAGAAACTTGGCTCCAACCTATTTTCAAAATTATTTGTGCCTTAGACAGGGGCGGATTATACAACAAGCAAGGTAAGCATGGGCTTACTTGTACTTACTTACTAATCTGTAGTGAACAATTTCACATGAGTTTCACTTTGATGTGGTGTGGTGAAGCCCATATGAAATTGTTCGCTACAGGTTAGTAAGTAAGCACAAGTAAGCCCATGCTTACCTTGCTTATTGGATAATCCGCCCATGGCCAAGAGTTCAAATCCCAGAATCAGACTCAAGGAGTTGTAGTTTAAAGATCTATTCACCACAACATGCTCAAACCCAGGTTGGGAGCCTCAGAAACTCACTAATAAAATAACAGGCATCCACCCAAACAGTTTCTGGATGAAATGAAAATGAGTAACAAATATGAATGGGATTCTTTCAAAAAACTGTTAATTTTCTTTTAGTGGCTAAAGACACAATCTCCCAAATATCTACTAGTTAAGGGAATAGTTACAAGGAAAGTATAAGAGAGCAGGTCAAGCTAACAAGATCTGAAGTGTAGTTTATGTTTTCAATCGCTTCAGAACATGGAGAGAAATAGATTCTAATTAAGTCATAAATCCGTATCTAGATCACAAACTGTGAAGCCAACCACATTAATTCAAGATGATCCTGTTGGCAGTGAAGTAACCATCAGAATATTCTTTAGTAAAACAAGGGAAGAAAGGTCTAAAGTTCGACATTTTTCAGTGGAAACTCTAAGGGATAGGACAGGATTTGCTGAATTTTGTTTGTTTTTTGGTTTTGTTTTGTTTTGTTTTTTACTTTATCCATTTGGGCTGCAGAGAACATTGAGAGAGAGAGAGAAATGATGGAAAGATGAAAGGAAGGAAGGAAATGTGGATAAACTGGGTAAGCTTCCAATTCAGGCTCTTGCTTGGTACTTTTCTCAAAAGGTCGCATATACATTTCCAAAGTCCTTGTGCTTCTTGGAATAATCAGTATAAATTCCATATGTAACTCAAATGTCAACTGGGATCACTCTGCCTATTGAGATTCTCATAAAATTGCTCAGATGCTACCCTCATTCTCATTCCACATCAAATCTAATGCTGTTCCCAAGATTTAGGTGGATTCCAGGCTTTATTCACTCTTGATCTCCTATTACTCATGTTTTCTGTTTCTGCTAAATCTAATAGCACTCTTGCTTCCCCTCCTATATCTGTTCTCTCTATTCCATGCTGATTTGTCAGTGAAGTACTTTTACTGAGAATATAGGATAACAGTGAGAGGCAGTTACAGAATAGAACAGAATGGCAGATAACCTGAGAGTCACTATCAGACATTCCTGGTCTTAAAATCCCTCAGCCATACTTGCAACAGAAAATTTCTCACTTGCTACCTTCTCCTCAAAATCCCCTGGCCTCCTGCCATTGTTTTCTCACTCTCTCTCCCTACATTCCTCTCATATCTTTCTTCTCTTTCTGCTCCCAACCCTCAAAAACCCCGTTTGGATATCTCTTCGTCTCCCCCTGGAGCTCTTCATGGTTGTGCCCACGTAGCCTCTTTATGATCAAACACACCCATGAAGGTGTGTCCCTAGACAAAGACTTTTCTCTCTTTGACAAGTCTGCCACTTATTTCAAAGTAGAAATTCTTTTCCTCCTCCACCCCACCACGGCTTCTATTTCAGGAATAATCCTTAGACACCACAGCAGCCATTATTAACTCTATTCTGAATCAAGGGTTGAATATCTATGCTCCTGACCTTGGTCTATAACCCAGACCCAGTCCAGCCCCACCCTGGCTCCTCTTCCTGAAATCCATTTGGCACTTGAGCTTGTTAACAACTAATCATCTTGAAACATGAAGGGCACACAGGGCCAGGTAATGCCAGAGACATTTGATTGACTTCACTTCATCTAATATCACAGCAACCCTATTAGGTGGACAACACCCTCATTTTATAGATGAAAAAACTGAAGCTCAGAGAAGTTAATTTTCCCAAGGACACACAGTTCTCCGCTTCCAATCCATTTCCATTCCTGTACCCAGAGTGACTTTCATTCCTGTGCCCAGAGTGATTATTCTAAACAAGTCCCTTGTTTAAAACTCTTCGGTGGCTCCCTCTTGTCCTCAAGGCAAACTTTATCCTCCTTAACCTGGCACACAAGGCCATTCATGATCTGCCATCCACCCTGTTTACCTCTTAGTCCTATATTCTTCCAAGTCACCCTCTCCTTGTTCCCTCCTCCTCTAGGTTCTAGCCATACTGAATTATATGTTGTTCTCTAAACTCACTTCCAGTTCTTTACATATGTTGCTCCTCTACCCGTCACCCTCTCTCCACTACAATGAAATCCCCTTGAGAGACGGAACTTTGTTTCGCTCATCACTTCTGTAACTTCAATGCTTAAAACAATGCCTAGCATCCAGTAGGTCTTCAATAAATTTTGGTTGAATTAATTACTCTTCATCCCACATCACTTGAATTACTCTCTTAGTTTTATCCTCCCTGGTAGCACAGTGGTTAAGAGCTCTGCTTCTGTAACCAAAAGGTCAGCAGTTTGAATCCACCAGCCACTCCTTGGAAATCCTATGGAGCAGTTCTACTCTTGTCCTATAGGTTCGCTATGAGTTGGAATCAACTTGATAGCAACGGGTTTGGTTTGGTTCTTATCCTCCAGGTCCCATCTGAGGTGTCACTTCCTCCAAGAAGTCTTCCTGACACCACAATCAGGTTTCAGTTCCCCTTTTCTGCTCTCTCAGATCACATCATGCTTATGTCTATCATAGCATTGATCAGACCCTGTTGTAATTTTCTCTATACTCATTTGACTTATGCACTAGACAGTAAACTTGAGAGCATGACTGTGTCTTATATATCACTGTGGTATCCATGGTGCCAAATACAAGCACATGAGGTAGGAGTCAGAAGAAAACATGTCTGGAAACCAGTGTATGGACTCTTGGAAAATTCTACAGTAGCGTGGGCCAAAAGGTGGACTGAGAAAGAGCACGGATCCATTACTTTACCATGGATGCCATATGCCTTTGCTGTGTTAGTGGCCAAAAACAATAAACCAGTTGCCATTCAGTCAGTTACGACTCATGGAGACCCTATGTGTGTCAGAGCAGACCTGTGCTCCATAAGGTTTTCAATATTGATTTTTCAGAAGTAGCTTGCCAGGCCTTTCTTTCGAGGTACCTCTGGATGGACTGGAACCTCCAACCTTTTGGTCAGCAGCCAAGTGCTTTACCCATTTGCATCACCCAGGGGCTACAGCCAAAGACAATATCTGGCATATAATAAGCTTAAAATATAAATGAAAGAATGATTGAATGAATGAAGTAAGTGTTGGAGCTGGTGTGATGCTATTCAGCAACGCCCTCCTTCAGCACTGCTGTCACCAACACAGTGGAATTAGAAAAGTGACCTCTAAGATATTTGGGATGAGGAATTACTGCATCGGGGAGTGTCAATTATCTACACTATGGCAGTCTTTCGTTTCATGTACAATTACCAGTCAGCTGTGCTTCATCAGTTTTTGACCTGACTAACAATTCTGCGTTCAGATAAACTGCAAAACATGTTTCAGGAGGGCGTGAGTGAACCCATCCTTTCTGCCTTCCCACCAACGTTTTGCTATTGTTGTTAGCTGCCGTTGAGTCAGCTCCAACACATGGTGGCCACATGTAAAACAGAATGGAGAGTTGCCCAGTTCCGTGTCATCTTCATAATCGTTGGTATGTTTGAGTCTATTGTAGCTATTTTATTCACCCATCTCATTAAGGGTTTCCCTCATTTCCACTGACCCTCTACTTTACCAAACATGATGTCCTTTTCTAGCAACTGATCTTTCTGAAAACCTTATGATTAACAAAAGAACACTGTCACACCAACATAGTCTTCTCTGAACCCTGACTGGTGTCCTTCCCTTCAAGGCCTACTTTATACCCTAGTGCCTCATGGAAATAATGTCCCACTAAATGTTCCACTGCCGTTGAGTCGGTTCTGACTCATAGTGACCGTATAGGACAGAGTAGGACTGCCCCATAGGGTTTCCAAGGCTATAAATCTTTACTGAAGCAGACTGCCACATCTTTCTCCCACAGAGCTGCTGGTGGATTCGAATCACCAACCTTTCAGTTAGCAGCCAAGTGCTTTAACCCCTGAACCACCAGGCCCCCACTCAAAAGAGAGACTCACCCCTTTACATCTCAAGAAACTTTTGGCTGGGAGAACTCTTGTGGCTTTTAGCTGAGACTGCCTTGTCTTGCTGTTTACTGTCAAACGTAGATGTTCTACTGATACCAGACCGTGAGTCCCCTAAGGGAAGTGACCCACTGAATACATCTACAGTCTCCACTTCTTAGCACCTGGTGTGATTCAGGACATGTTTCTTGGTGAATTCTCTTCTTCTCCTTTGCCTCTCCTCCCAAATGAAAATCATTCCTTTGGGGTTTAGAAATTCAATTTATTCAACAAATAATTGTTGAGATTACATTTGATGTGTGCCGGTATGCACCAGGTGGTAGGAAGGGACTAGCATTTCTTAAGGGCCTCCTCGGCACCAGCGCGAGACGTCATTCTACTTAATCCTCACAGCAGGCTTGGAGGGTAGGAGTTATCAACCCCATTTTACAGGAGAGAAAACTAAGACTGCATGAAGTTTTGTGTAGCTTTCCCAAGGACATGTTATAGGTAATTTTGAGCATGGAATTCAAAACCATGTCTGATTCCAAAGGCTGCACTCTTTCTACTTTATCAACCCGGGTTTTACTCATCTTTTTATCACTTGGAGAAAAAAAATTAATTACTCCAGAAAGACCCTATTAAAATGCACGTGTCATCCTGGGATATATTTAAAGAGGGAGAAAAGAAAAAAAAAATATATTAGCATGAATAACTTGTCAGAGAATGTGGCACTGAAACTCAGGTAAGTAGCTTTTGGTGGAGTAGAAAAGTAGGAAGGAAAGGGAGCCCTAGTGGTACAAATGCTTAAGCAACTTGGCTGTTACCAAAATGTTGGTGGTATGAATCCACCCAGCAGCTCTATGGGAGAAAGACCTGGAGATCTACTTCCATAAAGATTAAACCCAAACCCATTGCCATTGAGCCAATTTCGGCTCATAGCAACCCTATACAACAGAGTAGAATTGCTCCCATAGGTTTCCAAGGCTGAAATGTTTACAGAAGCAGACTGCCACTCTTTTTCCCATGGAGCTGCTGGTAGGTTCAAACCACCAACCTTTTGGTTAGCAGCCGAGTGCTTAACCATTGCACCACCAGGGCTCCTTCTCCACAAAGATTATAGCCAAGGAAACCCTATGGGCAATTCTACTCTGTCACATAGGGTCACTATGAGTTGAAAAAACAACTCAATGACACCTAACAACAAGGAGCTTCTGTGACATGGCAGGACTTTCCATATGCTATCTCAATCAGTTCTCCTAACAACCCCATCAGGCTGTTATCATGAGGAAACTGAGGCTCACAGAGTTAATTGCTCAAGCTCATAAAGCAAAGTAGTAGAGCTTGGATTTGAGCCCAGGTTGTTTTGACTTCAGAGTCCTCTTTCCTTCCTTTGTCCCATGAACAGGCTTACATGGGGCTCTCCATGGGAGCCATGAGCACCAGTAATATAAAAATAGGAAATAAATGAGAGGGGTGGTAAAACTGAAATAGAATTAAAGAAGGTACCATGGAGAGATTTTGCTTATTTCCAAAGTTAACCTGGGGCTCCAGCCAACATGACACAAGAACCTCAGGCCAGAGAACCCAGGTTCTCATGACCACCCTGCCTGTAACTGACTACTGGTCATCCACAAAGCCGCTTGATCTCTCTGGGGTTTGGTATCCTCTTCTGGAAAATTAGTTTGTTGAACAAGGTGATCTAAGACCCATGTAGCTCTGAGGTCCTGAGGATCTACAAAAAGTAACAACAAAATCCAACATTCTCTGCTTATTGGACAATGACTGTCCAAGGTCCTTCCTGAGGAACTAGTGTGTCCAAACTGCGTTGTCAGCCCAAACAGTGCTTCTTTTGCTGTGTTACTTGTCTATATGGACCTAGAGTAGGTGAGAACTATTGATTATTGGTGATTCATTTTTTGCTTTCTTGTGGGAGACCTGGGTTCGAGTCACGGCCAATGCACCTCATGAGCAACCACCATCCCTCTGTCAGTGTTGCTATGAGGCTGAACAGGTTTCAGCGGAGCTTTAAGACTAAGATGAACTAGGAAGAAAAGGCTTGCAATCTACTTTTGAAAATGAGCGAATGAAAAACCCATGAATCACAACAGCCCAGTCGTCTACTGATCAGGGGAGGCACCAGGCCGAGCAGCCTTTCGTTCCATGGTGCATGGGGTTACCATGAGTTGAGGAGTGACCCAACAATGGCTACAAAGCACTGATATTTTGACTTTTTCATTTAGTCAACAAATATCTACTGAGCCTGGCGCTGTGCTCGATGCCATGGATACAGGAGTAAACAGAGCAGCCAAAGTAGGAAGTAAGCAAATAATGACACAAATAAGTAAGTAACAACAGCAATATTCCATTCCGAGTCACCTGGGGAGGATGGAAAGAAAGGTTTTAGGTAGGGAAGTCACATTGTCCGATTTGTATTACTGTGGCTACTACCTGAATTAGAGATGGCAAGATTGGAGGCAGAGAGACCAGTTAGAAAATCCAGCTGAGACCTGATGAAGCTCTGAACGAAATCACAGCCAGTGAGGATGTTAACAAAGTGATATTCTTGGGAGGTAGAAGCATGAGCGAGGCAGAGATGCTATATTAACTGCACCCCAATCGCGGGCATTGCAGAGCAGAGAGGGAGTCTAATGCTAATCACCGTGAACACGGCTCACTTGGTTCACCCAGTCAGGGAGGCAAGACGCCAAGAGGCACAGGTGTTCCATACCATGGAAGGAGGCCTCTGCCTCTCCTGATTGCATAAACAGGCCCCCTGCCTTCCTACCTCCTCAACATCCGGCATCGCTCAGGGAGTCCTGGCCTCCTATTCAGAGTGCTTGTGGTGGAGAGGCAGAGGGCTGAAGGGGTCTGGGAGAGGCTCGGGGCTCCTTCTGGTCATCACTGACGAGCTATTCAGACTCCACCAAATCACGGAAGGGCCGTGGGTCCATTCTGTGGGTCGGCATTGTGTGATCTCCACCCGCCCTGCACCCGCTCACTGCCATCTGTTTCCTATCGAGGCTGAGCACGAGCTCGTGCGTGTGGTCACAAACGTACAGAAAAACCACTCTGCCAACAAACATGAAAATGCTAGATTTCATCCTCTCTTTTTGTAACTGACTTACAAAATGGGTATTGAAAATATTGACCCTTTCTATCCTGCCTCCTCCAATCTCAAGGAGTATACAATGGCATTGAAATCCCCTTGAGGTTCATACTTTATTTAAAGGGTTTGGGGGTGGGGAAACAACTTCATTGCACATGTACAAGGGCCAAACCAAAATAGGAAATATGAGCAAAGTGGTTGCATCCTTTTGCAATCAACTATTATAAAAGCTGGCCATCTCCTGTTCAACAAGAAGACATGGAGTTTCCAACAGGCCCAGTTTTATTTTACATAATTGTAACCATCTCAGCATGTCAATTAAGATAGAATGTTACCTTTGGGATGGGATCAATTAGGGCCCTGAAGATTGAATTTGGAATCGTGATTAGCCTGTTTTACGTTTTGCCTTCGTTGTCTAAAGTATACAATTGTCTGGTTCAGCCCAATTTTTAAAAAACATATTGTAAACTTATTTATTTTTTTAAGCCAAAACAGACGTGGGAGGCTTCTAGCAACACAAACCATAGCAAAATGGAGGACGGGATAGTGGGGGTTGCTACGTGATTAGAGTCGATTCTTAAATTTCCACAGCAAGAAAATATTGAATGTAGTGTAATGGTTGCTGAATTTTCATAAGAACTGAAATCATTACGCTCTGGCCAGGATCCAAGTTCTTCCCTTCTTTAGGTTACAATTTGAAACGGTGCAGAACATGCTATAGTGTTGTAGTCATTCATGTAATGTCATTGAATAGAGCTTCTGGAAATAGACAAAGGACTTTGTGTCCCAAAATGTTCTTCTGGTGGAAAATTGATACCAGCATGAGATATGCTATTATTGGGTTTGGTTCTGCCTTTAAATTTGTGCTGAGTAAAGTGATTTCATGAGAGGGAGAATGGGCAAGGGAACTCGCAACTATGTGGGGGAGCTAAATGCTTACAACAAACGCTGCATGGCGGAAAGGCATAAATTTCCAAGCAGAGATGTGCAAGTTTTTTCAGGGGTCACTTAAATAATGTGAATTTCTTTGTTTGCTTTTCTGAAGTTGTTGTTTCTCAAAAGGAGATGAAGAACAGGCAAATGCATGACATGAAACCAGAGAGTGATTTCCCAAGCCCTCCCCTCCCACTCCTGCCCTCTGCAGTGTTTTCCCGTTTATTGTCACCCCTTGTCTGGAGCTTTTGCCAGATTTGTCAGAATGACAAGTGAGTCCAGCTCCATCAACCAGGGATGCAGGCTGAATGCAAATCAAGCCCAGGCCTGGACACTCTGGCTGGGACACATGGTGTTGGGCACAAGCCCATTCTTTACCCCTTAATGTCTAAGATTTGCAATCTTCATTGCTGTTGTCCCTTTCAGAAGGAAAAGTTAGAGTTGTTTGTGCATGACCTGAAAGATATGTCAATAAACCCCCTATCCACATAAATAGCACATCAAAATATTACCAAATAATGCTGTTGACTTTGCCAGCAGGCAGAGGACTCCATCTGGAGATAATATCTTCCAACTGAGAGGCATCCAAGGTGCCCTTTCCTAGGCAACGGGCAAGTTGACCGTTCTGTGGCTAAATCCCATCCTGTCTGTACACACGGGCTCCCGGCTAGCCCCCTCCTCTTTTGTGGCACCCAGGCCACCTGCACCTGGATCCTTGAGTCCTTTGCTCCCATCCAAAATGCATTCACTGATACTCTTTTCTTTGTGACGGCAACAGAATGATCCTTTTCTGACCACACTCTAATTATATCCAAGTATCCTCCAGAGGTGTCCAAAATAGCAAATACTAGATTCTAATGGGAGACAGAGCTGACTGGCCTCACCAGTACTCTCCATTCACACGCTCCTATCAACCCAGTGACAATAGCAAAGCTCACTGTTTGGTTAGCTCTCCAAAGTGTCAGAAGTGTCACCTTCTGAACAAAGCTTTCCCTGTTTCATCTAGCATATGGGCCTCTCCCTTCTGTGAATTCTTATGTAATTAGAGTCTGAGCTACATAGATATGCTCTTTATTGTTCTCCTCAGTTATTCAACAAATTCTTGCTGAGTACTTATTATGTGGAAAGCACAGTAAGGTGACAGATGTAAAGCAAATGTTGATAGGGATCCTCCAGATCCTTACAATCAGTGGGAATCCCCACTTCTCCCTCTGTGGAAGTCCAAAGATTCCTGAGGATTCCTGGAAGGAACTATGTTCTCACAGTTGTCCAGGTTTCCAAGCTCCTTTTTTAAGTGCCATCTCTGCCCAGGTCTACCTGGTCATGAAAAAGGTCATTTCTATTTACTTGGAAGTTCACACAAAGCGTTTGTGAGTACAGTAGAATTTTGGAAGATCTCTTTGGGGATGTGGAGGGAAGAGAATGGAGTAATGTCGCAGAAATACAAACAAATTCATGTTAAGCATTAAGCATAAAATGTCAGGTCATCTCAACAACAGGGGATTTCAAATGGCACTTCACCCAAACTTTCCACAGCTCTCTTGCTCCCTTCCCGCCAGGCCAGCCACACTGCTGCCTCTTTGTACTCCTCTCTTCTCTTCCCTCTCAGGGGAAAAAAAAAAAAATCTTATTTTCTCAGATGCAACTGTTGGAGCCCATTGCCTTTTAGAGGGCAGGAGGTTGGGCTTACAACATTCATACTTCAAATCTCAGATTTTGTTGTTAAGTGCCATCAAGTCTATTTTTGACTCATAGTGACCTCATGTGACAGAGTAGAACTGTCCCATAGGGTTTTCTAGGCTATAGTCCTTACGGGAGCAGATTACCAAGTTTTTCTCCTTCGGAGTCGCTAGGTGGGTTCAAACCACCTACTTTTCTGTTAGCAGCTGAGCCCTTAACCGTGGTGCCACGAGACCTCAAATACCCTTGATCAAGGTTATTTTCTCAAACAAAGGCCGTTTCCTCCCTAAGAAAAATTTTAGTTCCATTAAGATAATAAATATTTTGCCTTATTACAAAAAGAGGTGTGATACCATTTGATTCAGTAATACCTGCCATTTACTAAACACCTTCTATAAACTAGGCCCTTGGCTAAACCTCCAAACATGAATTCACTTAATTCTTGCTATAATTTACTGTGGTAGAGGAATTGAAGCTGGGAGCTGTTACATTGCCCAGTCACCCAGATCTGTCTGATTCTAAGGCCTATTCCTCTTAATAAGTTACCCAGTCTCCCACAATTCAACAAGCACTGATTATTTGCAAGTATTGTGTGAGGTACAAAATAAAAACGTAAGGTCACAATACAAAGTGACTTATGATGTCGTAAGCCATAAGAAATAGAGTTGGCAACAGACAGACATGGATTTACATCCCAGCTGTGTCATAACTTTGTTGGATGACTTTGAGCAAGTTATTCAAACTCTCTGACCATCACGTTAAATTAACCTGAGTTCAAGCTGGAGTATGGGTAGGTCCTAATTTACCTAAATATAAAATGGAGATAGTAACAGGATATACTTCATTAGATTGTTGTGGGAACCCAAGGAGATAAGGCACAGGAAGCACTCAGGTACTGCTTGGGCATGATGAGCCCTAAATAAGTACTACCTTTTATTATTTTATTGAATATGATTTCATAATGGAAACCCTGGTGGTGTAGTGGTTAAGAGCTACAGCTGCTAACCAAAAGGTGGCCAGTTCAAATCCACCAGGGGCCCCCTGGAAACCCTATGGGGCAGTTCTACTCTGTCCTATAGGGTCACTATGAGTCCGAATCGCCTCGACGGCAATGGGTTTGTTTGCTTTTTTTTTCATAACTTGCATTTTTGATTTAACGTTTTATGATGAGACTCTTCCTGCTGCTGAATAACCTTTCTAACCACATTTAGATGGCTACTTAATGTTTCATCATATACCAACAAAACAAAAACGAAACCCGTTGCCGTTGTGTCCATTCTGACTCATAGCGACCCTATAGGACAGAGTAGACCTGCCCCATAGGGTTTCCAAGGAGCAACTGGTAGATTTGAACTGCCTTCCTCTTGGTTAGCAGCTGAGCTCTTAACCTCTGTGTCACCGGGGCTCCTTTTATCATATAGACATACCGTAATTTATGTTATTATCCCTTGCTTCATTTATTTATTGAGGAATATTATTGTTTGCCTTATCAATATGTATGAAATCTTTATATATTAAGGATATTAAGTCTTTGTTTATATTTGCTGCAAGTGTTTTCCCAGATATTTATTTGCCCTTTAATTTGTTTAAAATACTTTGTGACATGCAGGTGTTAGTTAATTTTTATGAAGTCAAACCTAACTACATTTTCCTTTGTGAGTCCTTCCATTAATTTTAAGCTTAAAAAAATTCTTCCTACACAGAGATTAGAGGACTATTCATCAATATGTAGTTCTAGCATAAAGACACATTTTATATGTAAAGTGGCTAACCAACTAAATGCATTCTGAAATTTAATGTTGGTGGTTTCCTCTACTCACAAGCAACTTCAATATTCCAGGATATGCAGTAATTTTCAGTTGTGTTATAAAGCTTTTCTCGTAGAGCTGTTTGAGGAATTAAACAAGAATCAGGTTCGTGTCACTTATCCTGGGAGTCCTTTCATGAGTTAGCCCACTATCCTCTTCTCAAGTAGAGATTTCTAGAATCTAAGAAATCACACAGATCTCCAGGGGATCCTTGTGAATGTCAAAAAACTGCTTAGCATGACCCTGGCCCTCAAGGAGCTCTCTTGGTTCTCCTCCTTACATCTGTCTACAAACAAATTGGAGAAAAGGCTTTGGAGTGAGACTGACCCAGGTTCAGAGCTCAGCCTCACCTTCAACGCTATAATTATGTAAACATGTACAAGGTAAATCCTCTGAGCCTGAGTTACCTCATTCAGAAAATGGGAAAATAATGGAGCAGACCTCACAGATCTACTGTGAAGACTGAATAAGGTAATGCATGTAAACAGCACAATGCCTGACGAATAATTGACCAATAAATGTTAGCTATTTTTCTATTTTCCCCACCAGAAGATGGCTGCATTGGTTTCCTAGGGCTGCGGTGGCAAAGTATCACAAATTGAGTGGCTTATGTGAACGGAAATTTATTTTCTTATAGTTCCGGAGGCTAGAAGTCAGAAATAAGGGTGTCGGCCATATTGATCCTTCTGACAACTCTGAGGGAGAATACATTCCATGCTTCTCTCCTAACTTCTAGTGGTTCCCAGAAATCCTTGACATTCCTTGGCTTTCACCTCTGCCTCCTATAATCTCTGCCCATTCCTCACATAGCCACCCTACCTCTATGTGCCCATCTGCGCCTCTTCTCCTTGCTTGTAAGGACAACACTTATATTGGATTAGGACCTACTCTACTCCAGTATGAACTCATGTTAACTGATAATATCTTCAGAGACCCTGATTTCAAACAATGTCTTCAACATGTCTTTGGGGATGGGAGGGAGCATAATTCAATCCATAATAATGACCATGGTTGTTCTCAAAGGCCCTGAAGCACTACATAGACTGTGGAGGAAAATCCCTCAGAACAGTGTAGCAGGAGGCCACAAACTTCAGGATAATTCTAGCTCCATAGCAGACTTCTGTGATAGTAAGCTGGAAATATTGAGTCCAAAGCATAGTGTCCCCCCACTAAGTGGAAGAGACAAGGGTCAGGAAGGTAATAATCAGTAACACTTCAGGTTCTCTCCTTGAAGATTAATGCTTATTGAAACCAACAGAAAATAGAGATATTGAAACATGTTAAAACCGAAAGTGTAAAAATGATTGCCAGAACACTAGATCAAAAAGTACATTCTTGGAGGTATCCATGGTCACCTACTAGAAATTCCAAAGATAGAAAGAGTGAGGAAATCCTCCCAGTTTATTTTGAAAAGGTATTCCCATCTTGACAATAATTCGTCTCTTTCTGCCGGTATTTCCAATGATTGGGAAGAAATATCCCAGGCAGGAAAGTGTCAAGTCAATCTGAAAATGTTCTTGAAAATGGCAATGCTTTGTAAATGCTAAAGATAAAAATGTGCCAAGTACAGAGAGGAATAAGCCCCATCTATTCCCCTTTCTAAAAATACCTTCTGCCGAATGCAATAAATTGTTTATGTTGTGTGCGCCGTGTTTACATATCTTTACATCCTCCTTTCTGGTGAGTGTTTTGCAAATTGATTAAGGTAGTTATAACTGTGGTTCCTCAATTTCAAGCCCCATTTTCCATTTAATAGGTCAACTCTAAGTGAACTTTAAGGGATTCCTTTTTATTAGGATTTTGTAGTTCTCAAAAAATGTGACTTCTATGAAAATTACAGAGGAGATATTTGGTGACTTAATATTTGTGATGTTATTTGAGAATATAAAAGGAACTTCAAGTCCAAAAACATAACCAGATCTGATGTTCATTCATATAAAACATTCAGTCTTTCCTAAATATATAAAGAACAAACATTAGTTAATATCACTTACATATGTTTATCAAATTTTGTATGCACAGATCTTTGAACCCCAATCATTTGTTTCAGCAAATGTTATTGAGTGCCTACGTTATGCTGGGAACTGTGCTGTTCACCTATTATTTAGGGGGCTCAGTGGAAGAGTAAGGCTCTTGCCCGGTAATTGCCCAGCCTCTTCTAGATCTCCTACAGCAATGGGGTATTAACCACCCTTCTGGAGTAGCCCCTGCCATCAGTGAACCTTCCTAGTGTCCATAGGAAACAGGTGAGGAGTTGTGAAAAATAAATATTACTGGACCCACCCCAGAAATTCTGATTCAGCTTGCTAACACTGGGTCCCAGTAACCTACAATATTAACATGCACCTCAGGTGACCCTGGTGCAGGTACTTTCCGGGTGATCCATGGACCACTTCTCTAGTAGGAAAGGAACGCCAGTCATGCTGCCAGACCTGACTCCTGTTGGCTCCAGACACCCACAGAACTGAGCCTCGTGGTGGCAAGTCACCGGGCTTGGAGAATGGGCCGCTCAGACAAGCTCCTTGGAATCACCACCCTCTGTCCAAGTTCTAACCTTTGGAACTACACAGAAGAATTCTTAGTTCATTCGCTCATCAACTGTTTAATGAGTGCCAGATACGTGCCACGTACAGTTCTTGATGCAGAAGCTACAGCAAAGAATGAAACAAGCAAAATCCCCACCCTGCTTGGAGCTTACATTCGAGAGGGGGAATGATTCTCAATCTTCTTCTAGTTTCATGCATTCATGCATTATGCATTCATCCATTTCACATACATCTGTTGAGCCAGGCATAGTGCGGGGGGTACTGTTGTTCAAAAATGAACAACACAGTCCCTGTCTCAGAGGAGCCTGCAGCTAAGAGAGAGGGACAGACAAGTAAAAACCTATAGATCAGTTTACTGAGTGCAAACATGGAAGAATCTGCAGGTGTTATGAGAACTTAGAAAGGCGCAATCAAGGAAAGGTTCCCAGAAGAAGTGATACTGGAACTAAGTCTTGCAGAACAAGTAGGAGTTAACAGAGGGGACAGGCAGGGCCGGATAAACCAGTAAGCAAGGTACGTGCCGGCTTAATTGGGTTTACTTACTCATCTGTAGGCCACAATTTCACCTGTTTTTCACCAAAAGTGAAATTGTGGCCTACAGATGAGTAAGTAAACACAAGTAAGCCCATGCTACCTTGCTTATTGGGTAATCTATTCCTGGGGACAGGCACGTTTACGTGAGAGGAGGGAACTAAATGTGGCTTAGCGTGATTGAAGCGAGTCAATGAGGTGAAGACCGAGGGACAAAGCTATAGGGGTAAAGCTACTGGATTTTATCCTGAAGGCCATAGGGAGCCACTGACAGGTTTTCAGCAAAATGGAGTAACCTACTCTGATTTGTATTTTAGAAAGATCTCTTTGGATTCAGTAAAAAGAATGAAATAGAAAGGAGAGAGCGGAGTTGGGAAGTGAGTTAAGTATTTATTGCAATAATTAATGTCACTAAATTTTACTTAGAAATGGTTAAAATGGCAATTTTTTTGTTACATATGTTGTACCACAAAAAAATTTTTAAAAAATTAAATTGAGAAAAGTAAAAGTGTTGAATGAAAAACAGAGAGAGAGAACTTGTTGCAACAGAACAGGCCAGAAGTGACAAGGGCCTAAAAAGACAAAGGCACTGTGTATGGGGATAGAGAGGGAGGACAGAGTTGAAAAATATTTAAGCAGAATTGAGAACTCGTGATGACCTATTAGGTGTCAGGAGGATGAAGGAGAGCCCCTAAAACAGTTGGATGTCCCTCACATTTCTCTTTATTAGCTGTCCCCCAGCACTAATTACCCTGTTTTCAATTTTTACATCATCCTGATTCCTCCTCCACGTTATTGCTATTCACCATAAAACCCCAAAAAATCCAAACCCATTGCCACTGAGTCGATTCTGACTCATAGCGACTCCATAGGACAGAGTAGAACTGCCCCATACGGTATCTAAGGCTGTAAATCTTTAAAGAAACAGTCTGCTGTATCTTTCTCCCACTAAGCAAGCACTGGTGAGTTCAAACTGCCCACCTTTTGGTTAACAGCTGAGCAATTAACCACTGTGCCACCAGTGCCCCTTAAGTGAGCTGAATTAATGGGGACTTTGACCGTGATCTCTGTGGGACAACATACCAAAAACCAAACCAAACCCATTGCCACCTAGTGACTACTCAAGTAAAAACCGCCTACTTAAATATCCCCAAACCAAACCCATTGCCATTGAGTCAATTCTGGCTCATAGCAACCCTACAGGACAGAGTAGAACTGCTCCGTAGGGTTTCTAAGGAAAGGCTGGTGGATTTGAACTGCCAACCTTTTGGTTAGCAGCAGAGCTCTTAAGCACTGTGCCACCGGGGCTCCTAAATAACCCAGTCAAGTTTAAATTATCCTTAGAAAGTCAAATCAACTAATAAAAGAAAGGAACTTGGTGATAATCCAAGGCAGAAAATCCATAAGAATTGGAAATTCTCCTTGCTGAGTAACTGAATCTAAAGTTCATACGAATTCAAATTGCACCTTTTGGCATTTAGAAAGTGATGGCAGGCTAAAGATACTGGCTGCAAATCCGGAATAGTGATTACCTGGAGGGCTGTCAGGGCAGAGAGAGGGTGTGCTGAGGGCAGGTGGAACGCAGTTAAAGAAGGGGTAAACAGGGGCCTTCCATTATAATTGTAGTGTTTTATTCTTGTGTTGACCACAGCCACGTTGGTGTTTATGTCTTCCTTTTATACACTGTTTGATGGACCTGAAATACTTCAGACATACTTGGAATCACATTAGGGCTCTGCTCACTAGCTCTGTGATTTAGGGCAAGGATTCCAAGAGACCCTTTGGATAACCTTGTTTGCAAATGTGGGGAATTTTGTGCCAGTTCGTTCTTTATCTGAGTATTGGTAGATTCTTGTGTATCTGAGGAGCTTTTATGCTTGGAGGGTAATGCCCACAGCTGGTTGCATTTTGATTGCTTCTTGATGTATTAAACATATACATCTAGTAAACAAAACTTTGAAAACTAAAAGAAAGAAAGACAACAGAAAATGATTTAAGCTCATGGTTTCCATATTATATAACTCAAAACCCTAGACACTCTCTGGACTTAGGAGAAGATTGAGCAGCCCAGGCTAGGCCTCCCACTCTAGCTTCCCAGCAGTGCTTTCACCTGATGACATACTGGGCCTCTACACAGTAGGATATTTGATTGAAAAGTTCTAGAAAAAAATAAATTTAGTAAATAATGGATTATTAAAAACTGGAAATTTAAACTTTCCCCATTATCTTTCACAACAAGAATTTAGGCATGGATAGTTTACACGCAAGGGTCCCTGGGTGGCACAAATGGTTACCTGCTTGACTACTAATGAAAAGCTTGGCAATTCCAATGCCCCAGAGGCACCTTGAAAGAAACGCCTAGCTTCTACTTCCAAAAAATCAGCCATTGAAAACCCTGCGGAGCACAGTTCTACTCTGACACTCATGGGGTCAGCATGAGTCAGAATTGACTCGACAGCGACTAGTTTATTTGGTTTTTATTTTTTTATTTAGTTTACACACACAGTGACACACGCATACACATACAGATACACAATGTTGCCAATGGGCTAACTGACCCCAAAAAACAACAGTATCAAATTACTGAATGAGGATCCTTTTATTTGTCAAAGCGAAGAATCACTGTTTCATATTAATGTCCCCATGAAGGCTTTTGTGATCATTTTAGGCATGCTAAGCTCTCCCTGAGGGCTGGTACCCCTGTTATGTTTTTGCTTATAGCCCTCAGTCTAGGAAGCACACAATTACCACTCCCATACTGGACAAGTGAGCAAATGAATGAATGGATGAAACATAAATGAACAAAGTAATATACAAATAGATAAATGGTTGAGCAATTTAACTAATCAATTAATTCACAAATAAATTGTGTTCTGCCCTCATTGAATTTAGGGTCATCCACAAGATGAACACATCCATAAACGTCTACGCATGTTAATTTTACAACCAGAATCTACCAGGCCCACAATATTTTCACGTGTGAACACTTAAGAATCAAGTCAAAAGGTCTTTCTTAAATTAACATGATCACCCTTGATAAACAGATTCATGTCAGAAATTTGTTAATTATCTTTCTGCTGCTAACAATATTCTTTTGTTGATCCGCTTTTCCATGAAAGGCTTTTTATCAAGAAGCATGTTAGGAGCCTCTCGTGTGGAAATGTGCTAGAATGCAAGCAGAGACTATCTAATTGCATACTTTTCCATCACTTTCCTTCTACAAACAAACCCAAATATCAACAAGTCTGCCATAATAACTCCCTCACTCAACAGGGAAAGAAGCAAAGACAAAGTTAAAATACAATTCAGCTTTTATTGTTTGAGCAACTACTAGCAGAAGGACTGTGATAGATGGTGTCCAAAACCAAACCAGTTGCCTTCGAGTCGATTCTGACTCATAGCGACCCTATTGGACAGAGTAGAACTGCCCCATAGGGTTTCCAAGGAGCTGCTGGTAAATTCAAACCGTCAAACTTCTGGTTAGTAGCCAAGCTCTTAACCACTGTGCCACCAGGGATCCGATAAATGGATTAGTGGCGTGCTTCAGGATGTCCTCATGAAGTTGACAAGCTAGGTGAAGTGGCAAACATTTCATTAACTTGTTTTATTTACTTAACTATTATTTATTTAGCATATACTATGTTTCAGAAGGAGCCCTGGTGGCACCAGGATTAAGCACGCAGATGCTAGCTGGAAGGTTGGCGATTTGAACCCACCAGCCACTTTGTGGGAGGGAAGACCTGGCGATCTGCTCCTATAAAGATTACAGCCTAGGAAACCCTATGGGGCCATTCTCTTCTGTCCTACAGGGTCACTATGAGTCAGAATTGACTCAATGGCACACAACAACAACAACGTATTCCAGGTACTTTGCTAAGCCCTGGTGATAGACATCAACTAAACAGGCATGGTTCAAGTCCACAGAGAATTTGCAAAGTAGTGGGTAAAGCAAATATTAAGCAACAAACATACAAACAAATATAAAATTATAAATGTTATTAAGTATTTTATAGGAAAGGAATAAGATTCTATGAAAGAGAATAAGAAAGGATAATGTACTTTAAAGGGTGGATTCAGAGGTGACCCCTCTGAGAAAGTGTCATTTGTGCTGCCCGCTCCCCGTGATCCCTATGTTTCATGGCATAGTGTATATAGTAAGGCTAGCACACAGATGGCAGCAAAGTACTGTGGGCATATAGTCAGGAACAACATTTATGTAAAGCTGAGGGACGCCTCATGGAAGACAAGTCAATTCTCTCCAAGATTCATCCAGCGGAAGGATGGGTGGATATCTGGTAGGTGGAGAAAACTTCTTTAAACGGAAGTAAGGAGAACAAAGTGTTCCCAGGCAACAACAAGTAGCTGTGTGTAGTTGGAGAATAAGACAGAGGGAGCCAGATTATGGAAGGCCTAGAATGCCAGGCCAAGGACTTTAAATGCCATTCTCTAGGCAGTAGGGAGCCATGGAAAGTTCATGAGCAGGGTAGTAGGATGCTCAGAACCATGCTTTAAGAAAATCGGCAGGGCAAATGAGTGGAGAGTGACTCATGTAGATGGACACACTGGAGGTGGACAGAACAACCAGATCCAGATGAGATTAATAAAGGCAGGCAAAACGGCCATGGTTCCCCAGGAGAACAGTCAGGGCCAGAGACAGGGCAATGGGTGCAATAACGGGAAGAACGTGACAGAAATGAAAAATGCTGGTGATTTGACTGGCCAGATATAGTCCAGTCCTGATTGACCTTGGGAAGTCAGAGGGTGCTGTCAGTGGTGATGCTGAAATCTTTACTCTCGGGGATTGGGGAGATTATGGTATTGCTAACTAGACAGGAGGAGTAGGTTCTGAAAAAAGAGGCTTCGTCTGGGACATGTTGGGTTTGGGGGCCTACAGGGCTTTCTGTCCAGCAGGCCATAAGGAGGGCAGATCTCGAGTGCCCGAGCTGGGACGACAAAGCCAGAACCTCAGCGAATTCAGTGAAGCCGCCATAATCAAGGCTTGGGGCCCAGGTCTCTGCATCTGTTTTGTTTAGCCAATGAGTTATTAGGAAGCATTTACTGTACTCAAGCCTGAGCTTCCCCTGAGAATAGGGATCTCAGCACCTAACCTAATATTGTCTAGGATTATTACTGCTAATAAGTCTTCATTGGCAAAATCAAATAGCTGTAACTTTTCACTGTTGTTGAAAAAGCTTGAGAAGTGAGTCATGTATTACCCACAGAAGGACTCTGTCCCTGCTAGACACGTAGTAAAAATTAAGTTCAAATAAAACAGTTTCAAAGAGTGTTTCATTTCAGAAAGACTTACATTCTTCCCCTTACTGGAAATGAATGCTACGGCGTTAAAAGGCTCTGCATTCTATGTGGTGTTTAATGTAAGGGCTCCATTTCTTCTCTAATCTACCTGAGATACATGCTAAAATTCATAAGTAATAAAAGTAATTGCAGTAAACCTTTACATTTACAGCACTGTATCATTTATGAACACTTTTGCCAATATTATTTCTTCTGATCCCCAAAACAACCCCGTGGAGTCAGTTTTGCTGCCCCTTCTTTCCTTCAGAGAAACTAAGGCTCAGGGAGGTCACAGGAGGTGCCCTAGGTCACCTAGCTAGAAAGTGTCAGAGCCAAGGCCTGAGTCCAGATCTCCATCATTGTAAACTGTGTATCTATATTAACATTTTACAGTTGACAATGCACTTTCATAATAGCCTATTATATCTTCCCAAGGGCCTTGATGGGTGGCCATTGTTGACCTACTTTAAGGAAAAGGGACCCAAAAGGCCGAGTGACCTGGTAGCAGTCACAGGAGAGTTGCAGAGCTGACACTCCAGGCCTGTCCTCCCTGTTCACTATCCACTCCCCACCCTGTGCGGGGCTCCTCCCAGGATACCCAGAGAGCAGGGCCAATTGATTATCGTTACTGTAGGACAGCGAGAACTTTTATCTGTTACATACTACAAGACTAAGTAAGCCCCCATGGTTCTTGCTCCTTTTCACACCCTAACCCTATGTGTACCGCTAAGGACGATGCCTAAAAATGCTGCTCTTTCCTTGAACGTTATCACATCTGAGCGTTCCAGATTGAACTTCTTTGCCTTCACTCATTTGTTGCTGTTGTTAGTTGCCATCAAGTCAGCTCCAGCTCGCGGCACCCTTAGGTATAACAGAATGAAATGTTGCCTGGTCCTGCACTATCTTCATGCTGATTGGTATGTTTGATTCCACTACTGTGGCCATTGTGTACTGCCTTTCCAACCTGGGGGCTCATCTTCCAGCATTATATCAGACAATATTCTGTTGTGACCCATAGGGTTTTCACTGGCTAGTTTTCTAATTGTAGATTGCCAGGTCCTTCTTCCTAGTCTGTCTTTGTGTGTAAGCTCTGAAACCTGTCCACCATGGGTAACCCTGCTAGCATTTGAAATACTGGTTGCATAGCTTTCAGCATCATAGCAACACACAAGCCACCACAGTATGACAAATTGACAGATGAGAGGCGGCCTTCACCTGTTCCATCACCATTTTCATCCCTTTCACAGAGGTTAGTGAAGAAAAGAAGGTCTTTGAACTTCAAAACAAGCCAATCAGTGTGCATGCTGACCACACTTATATTCCCCCTCAGCTGACCTCATGGGGCAATACCCAGAGAATACAGAGTAACCCAGCCCCAACACACAGATTCTGGAAAGTAACATGAATATAACTGAGCCACTTTGTGCTATTCCTAATTGGGGGGCCTTTGTCAATGGGGTGTCCCAAACCATACTCCAAAAGCACTGAAGTATAATATAGGATTTTACCAAAGGTTTCTTCATGGAAATGGAAGAAGAGGTTTACATCGTAAAGCAAAACCTCCTCTAACTTGTGCTTGGAAATGTCTCTTGTTCCCCAAAGTTCATCTCCCTATGGCTGCTGCTTCCTCTCTCTCCTTCTCTGCAACTTCTTTAGACCCCTTCCCCTCCCATAGCCACTTCTACCAGGTCCTACATCTCTTCTTTGTGTAAAGCAATTAGCATCTCCATGCATCAACCCCACTCAAGAAACCTAAGAATATTCCTTGGGATCTGCTCTCTTGATAAACTCATAAACTGTTGGACAGGAAGAAAGGAAGCTGGGGAATAGTTTTAAAAACTGTTGATTTAATTATTGTTCCTTCCCAAAAATAGTAACACAACAACCAACATTTTTTCTCCCAGATTCTTTGCATTCTTTCTCTCTCATTCTCTTAACAGCCCTGTGAGACAGGTAACGGTCCCCGTTTTACAGATGAGTATACTGAGGCTTAGAGGGATTAAGCTATTTACCAGCTACAACTGGTAAAGTGGCAGCCCCAAGTCTTTTTGAATCCGAAAACTTCAACGCCTGCCACACGGCACAGAAACAGCGAACTGCTTTTTGTGGGGGAGCCGCCCTCTGTTCCTCAGCCACCTAGCTCAGCCAGCTGCAGCAGCCTACCCCCGCCAGACCCTCGTGTTTCCTCTGGCCAGAGGCAAAAGGAAGCTTGTTACCTTTTCAGCTGATAGACCCATTTCCTGAGTCAGCTTTGGGTGCTAATACACACATGGCCCAGTTTCCTCACGCCCCGAGACCTGCTCACCAACCTCAAGTCACATCTGGAACATATTTAACATTACCTCTAATCACAACTGCAAAATAAGTTTTTTGAGTCAAAGATCGCAGGAGATTAAGCAAGTAGTTTAGGCTCATGTGTAAAAGTTCAGCACAGGAGATCTATGCCCCTGCTTCCTTTACTCTCACTGGCTCTGCCCAGGAAAACTGGGCAGCTTAGCATGGGGAGTTTGGTCTCGTTGTTGTGGCTTGAGAGCATGGAGCCTGGGATTCTCCTCTAGACACGTATACTTTCCTTGCAAGTGGGGAGCAGTGGGAGGTGGGCTAGGATGAGTAGTGGTAAAGCATTTAGCTTTGGAATGAAAGTGTCAAAAGTGTGAGTCCTAACTCTAACACTTGCTAGCTGTGTGACATTGAGCGAGTTACCTAACTGCCCCATGTCTTAGTTTCTACACCTCAGTAACAGAGGGTTGTTGAAAAGTAAATGAGATAATACATGGGCCCAACACAAAGTCCTCAGGAAGTGCAACTGATCCTTAATATTGTTTCAGATGCCAGCCTCCACTCTCCCCGGGCTCCCTAACATTGAGGCAGTCACTTAATCTCTGGGCCCCAGTTTCCTCTCCTGCATCGGCAAGTTGAATCCAGTCACCTCTCAGGTCCATTCCTGTGTTAATTACCTATGAAGCAACCTCCATTCTTCATTTATTTTCCTTCTTGCTCAGTGAAACTAAAATAATGCATTCCCAAAACCTCTTGGAAAAAAAGGGACTCTGTTTGGCGTGGTCTTTCATTGGAAACAGCTCTTCTTTTCCAAGATTGTGTTGCTTGCTGTTTGTTCAAGTTCAGAGGGAAAGAGAAACGGTAATTTCATGTGACAAGGAGATCATTTAGACTTCAGCCAAAATGGGAGGTGGGGATATGAGGGCAAATACATTTAACATGACAAATCCACAGTCTTCGCTTCGGAGGGTCTTCTCCTCTGCAGGGGTTTGTCTGGAGGGCACACCTGTTGTGCAATGCAAATGACAAGATGGTATTCCCAGAGACCTCCATCCTGGAGTGGGTCTCTCCACATCAGACCCTAGGGAGTGACAGACAGTGCGTATTGAGGGGTGCCCAGTAGGGCAAGCAGAGAAGGGATAAAATGACTGTTATCTCATGATATGGCAGAGGGCAAAAGAGAGAGAGAGAGACATTGTATAATGATCTGGTGTCACATCAGCCAGGCCCCTGCTGTTGGCCAAAAGCAAGCAGGCTTTCTCAGCAGTTTCCTCAGGCAGCCTGTCCAGCTAACCCCGAGCACACTCCTGCCAGGAGGCATCCTTACAGACAAGTGTCAACCTCCTCTCTATTGAGAACACAAGAAAGGAAAGGCTCTGCCACCACCTCTTCTGCAAGAGTTTTGCCATTTGGACAGATTTTCAGGGTCACTTTCTGACCCATCTCTGGGAAAATAATGACTGTCAGACCCCTCCTGACTTATTTTTTAATGGGAACTGAAACCATACATCTTTATTCAAAATACAGAACACTGTGCAATCCTGGCCTCAGGCTTTCCAAGGCACTTCTGCTACCTTGTCCCTCGCATGTTCTCCCTACCCTTTGGCCACTCCTGGAAAGAAATGTCCTTCCAGTTAAGCATGCTTTGACTAATTAATTTATTCCATCTGTTCTTTCCTCCGAAACTCTGACCATGACACAAAAGTTTCCGAAACAGATTTGGTTCCTATATTGATAACCAGGTCACCCATAAGTGATGGGGGGTAGGGTGTGGAGAGCTGAAGTAAAGGGGCACACAAGATTTGCTTGACTTTTATGCAAATTGCTGATTTATATAGTACGTTCAAGGCATGGAGACATCTGAAACTGCATAAGAAAAAAGCCAGTCTCTACTTTGCATGGGAATTTTAAAAGCCTAATCCTATTCAAATCATTGACAGAAGGAATGTAGAGGAAGAGAATACTCCATTGAGTTATTGTTGAATGAATAAATAAATAATACTGAGTACCTACCATGAGCCAATTCCCTTACCAGATGTTTTACATGTTTTTAATCTTTATTTTATTAAATTTTTAATTTATTATTAAAATCCTTCTTTTTAACCCAATAACCTTTATGTTGTTATTTGTTGCTGTCGAGTTGGCCCCAACTGTTGGCGACCCCATGTACAACAAGATCACAAGATCAGAATGTTGTGATCTACAGAAACCCTATGGAAAAATCAGAGGCTGATTTTTTGGAAGCAGATAGCCAGGCCTTTCTTCCTAGCCTGTCCTAGTCTGAAAGTTCTGCTGAAACATGTTCAGCATCATAGCAGCACACAAGCCTCCACTAACAAACTGGTAGTGGCTGCACATGAGGTGAATTGGCTAGAATCGAACCTGAGTCTCCCACAAGGAAGGTGAGAATTCTACCACTGAACCACCAATGCTCCCAATAACCTTATAAAAAGGTAGTTGTGTCACAAATAAGGAATCCACACCTAAGCAAAGTCAAGTAACTTGCCTTAGTTCACCACACCTCGAGTGCAGAGCACTATTCCCTCAGGTCTGCATCACCCTAGAATCTACTCCTACTAAGTCACCCTGGAAAATGTGCCTCTCTTTGTTGTGTGTGGGTTTTTCTCAAATTCTCATGACTCCATTCTCTGAGCAGGACCCCATAGTATGTTCAGAGGTGGGGAAAAGAAGCGAACATGCCTAGTGTGGTGAGCTCTCCCTGACCGTTTGGGAGAAGCAAATGTCATCCTACCTGTACAGGTTCCTTCATTAAGTTAGTCGCCTTTATTTGAAGTCAAATGCCCTTTATCTGAATTGACAGCAGGTTTCTGATCAAATATTACTGAGTCTGCCTCCAGGTGCGAACCTGGGTGAGTTCCTCCATGTCCCCTTGCTTAATGCTTTGTGACTCTGGGTGCCAGCATCGAGCAGTTTGACTCAGCCTAACACAATGTGACAGCTAAAATCCAAAGGAGAAGCAGCCCCTCTTCTCCCTCTCCCACACTCCCCATATTTACAGTGTGCAGATTTCAAATCCAGTCCACAATGGACTTTTTAACACACCAGGTGTTGCCACTTGGAAAGGTCTTTTTACATTTGGAATCTTTTCATCGTGGTCCCTGCTAGGGATTTAAGGAGCAGAAGGGAAAACAGTCCACTGTTGCTGTGTGTTTGGGCCCTCCAATGCCCTGCATGAAGGAGCTTGCAGAGGGAGAGGCCCAGGGCATGGGGGATAGGGGTGCAGGTGCTGGTGGCCGGGCACAGTGACCCAAGAGCTTCCAGTTGGCTCTCAGCTGATGTTGAGGTGGTCTGAGGGAGTCAGGGCAGATTTCCTCCAACGAAAGAGCCAGGCCCATTCCAGCCTGTAGTCGATTGAGATAACCTTGACAACACCAACAATGAACAGCACATCATTTTCCTGAGGATGCGCCGGTACACGGGAAGATCTCTGCCAAATCTCATCCCCTTGCCAAGGCTTCCAGGTGTTTCTTTGTGTTCGCACAGAGAACTAACATCATTTTTTCCTTCAGTTCAGAAGAGGTGGTCCAAAGTGTTTAAGCGACGGTAGTTGCAACATGTCAGAGTGGGAATTTATTATCTTAGCCCCAATAGGTCTTAATAAGCCTTACACAACTGTTTAGGCATTTATTCTATTAAAGGCTGTTCATTCTGGTGGCTTCACCTGAATATTCATGATCTTCCTATCCCCAGAGCTTCAGCATAGCAGCTGGTTAAAACCCACAGCAAATGTTCAAGAGAGTTCCACAAATATAAACACCCTCACAGCTGAATGTTCCAGCCCCGGTCTCACAGAGGCTAGCCATGAAACATTTATGTCGAGTCGTTTTTGGAGGGCAGCATTTACAAAACTTAAATAATACTGTCCCTTGGAGAGCGCTTCACTCTGATTGGGACATTACCAGGAGGACAAAGGGTTTGGAGAGCCCGCTTTCACAAAGCTACCTGCCTCCCTCCTTGCTCCTGCCCATAATGGAAGGTTCTGAATAAATTCTAACTTGAAGGGGAGCGAGAGCAATCTGGGGACTGGGGTAGGGGAGGGGCAATACACACTTCAGGGGGATAATGCTAAGTTGGTTGCTTGTGGAAGAGAGATGGTTTGTACAGGGAATATTTTTAGCAAAAAAATATCAAAAGAGAGAGGACTGGTGGTGGTTTTCCAAAGGGACGTAACTAGGAATGACAGGATTAAATTAGCAAGAGGAAGACCTGACATGAAATTTAGTGAGATCTCCCTCTTGAGCATACGTTTTCTGCCTTTCAAGTTAGAATGCAAAGTAGAAAAAGTTCAGGCCTATCTTGATGATTAAACAAATTCCCCCTTGGGCAAGTCATTTAACCATTTTATACCTCAACTTCCTCATTTGGGTGTTGTGTCAAAGAAGATGATTGTGTGAAAGCATTTTGTAAACCAATATGATATTAATGTATTATAAATAACATTCCTATAATCATTACAAAAGAGTTTTAAGAATTAGTTTAAAAACATAAAGATAAAGATGAATTAATATACTTTTTTAGCCTTTTTGTGGGAAACCAAGTTCACCTAGACCAGTAAGAGTTATGAGGTAAATAGGATGTGAAGATATTAGTAAACAGATAGATAGGTAGATAGATAGGCAGCTAGATAGATAGATAGATGCCATCAAGTAGAGTCCAACTCAGGCAACCTCATGGACAACAGAACGAAACATCGCCAGGTCCTGCGTTAGCCTCACGATCGCCAGCATGTTCTAGTCCATCGTTGTGGCTATTGTGCCGGTCCATCTCACTGAGGGTCTTTCTTGCCCTTGTTGACCCTTTACTTTAACAAACATGATGCCCTCTTCTAGCAACTGATCCCTTCTGATGACATGTCCAAAGCAAGCAGGTCAGACAGTGGTATGTTGTGATCCGTAAGGAATTCACTGGCTAATTTTCAGAAGTAGATCTTTCTTTCCAGTTTGTCTTAGTCTAGAAGCTCCACTGAAACCTCCACCATGGGTTACCTGTCTGGTATTTCAAGTAAACAGTGACATAGATTCCACCATCATGGAACACGCAGACCACCACAGTGTAACAAACTGACAGATGGGTGGTGGGTAGAGATATTACTCATGGGATTAAGCACTCAACTACTAGCTGAAAGGTTGTGGTTTGAACCCACCTGGAGGCACTTTGGAAGATAGGCATAGAGATCTGCTTCCAAAAGGCCACAGCCTTGAAAGCTCTGTGGAGCACAGGTCTACTTTGACACACATGGAGTCACCATGAGTCAGAATTGTCTTGAGGACAGCAACAACATAATACAGTTTAGTGTAGTACAAAGGACATGGGTTGCACAGTCAGATTGACCTAGGTTCAAATCCCAGTGCTACTGATGAAATTAGAGCAAATCATATAGCTTTTCCAAACCTCAGTACCTTCATCTGTTAAATGGAAACAAGAATATCTACATTTTTATCACAAGGTCTGAGGTGCTGTGAGATAGCACAGCACATTCCTGGAACAACATAGCAGCTCAACAGGTGCAGTTCCCTACTCCCACCTACACTGCCCAGGAGGACAGCTTGCCTCTCACACCCCAGGAGGTCCCCACAGCTGTAAAGTCTCAGAGCCAGCAGCTGTATGTGACTTCAGGAGCCAGAACACCACCCTTACAAGTCAAGAATCTGAAACCAAGAGCAGGGTTGAAGAGATGACTCTGTCCCCTCCCTGGTTCTTCTACTGCCCTGGCAGGCTCAGTCTTGACTTGGGAGCCCTAAAAGAGGAGAAGAGAGATGAAGACTTTATTACAAGTTTATTCCAGGAGAATGAAATAACTAAAACTTCTCAAGGAAGTGGCCCATCCCTGGCCAAGTCACCACCCCCGCACAACCCCCATGCTTCCCCAGAGCTTACCCCATTGTATTACTGTCATAGATTGAATTGTGTCCCCAAAAAATATCTGTCAACGTGGCTAGGTCATGATTCCCAGTATTGTATGATTGTCTACCATTTTGTCACCTGATGTGATTTCCCTATGTCTTGTAAATTGTATCACTATGATGTAATAAGATGGATTAGCGGCAGTTGTGTTGATGAGATCTACAAGATTAGATAGTGTCTTAAGCCAATCTCTTTTGTGATATAAAAGAGAGAAGTGAGCAGAGAGATGTGAGGACCTCACACCACCAAGAAAGCAGTGCTGGAGCAGAGCATGTCCTTTGGTCCTGAGGTTCCTGCGCAGAGAAGCTCCCAGACCAACGGAAGTTTGATGCATCACAAGCACCTTTCTCCAGAGCCAACAGAGAGAGAAAGCCTTCCCCTGGAGCTGATGCCCTGAATTTGGACTTCTAGCCTACTAGACAGTGAGAGAATAAATATCTGTTTGTTGAAGCCATTCACTTGTGGTATTTCTGTTACAGCAGCACTAGATGACTAAGACAATTACCATCCTTGATTCTTTTTTAATCCATTTTCCTCATTAGACTAATGCATCTCAACCTTTTGTAAATGCTACCTTTGGGTTCACAGGAAAATCTCAAGTACTCCTTTAATGGTGTCTGAAATTTTGAAATATGAGAAATATCATGATTAAAATCAAGTCAAGTGCCATTATAATATTAACACGTGTTTTCAAGCTACACAAGCTTCCTTCCTAACACAACTTCTTATCCCAAGCTTGAAAACAGTTATAATAGGGAATGAGACAGCCAAACATGGAAAAGTTAAATAAATAACATGTGGCAAATGTTATACCAGAGGAACAAAGCAAGTCCTGGGGAAGCCCTCAGGAGGAAACATTCTGCTGGGGGAACCAGGGAAGGCTGCACAGAGGAGGTGGTGATTTGACTAGGCATTTTCTGGATGAAAAGACAGAACAGGCATTTCAAGCACAAGCAACTGCGTGGATCAAAATTTGAAGGAAGGAAAAAGATGACGTGGCAAGGAAATGGCGGAAAGTTCCTTGTGGTTGATGTGGTTGAGTGGGGAGCAGTGGTGACATAGATGAGGCTCATGATCCATGCTAAGGAGCTGGACTAAATTCTATAGGCAGGGGTAGAGTGATAGATATCAGCAGTATGTTATTTTAGAGAGAAAACACGTACATATGTGTGATTAAAGAGTGAGTTAGGGAGATCATATACTACATACTTGTTGTTCATTGCCATCAAGTCAGCTCCGACTCATGGCAGCCCCGTGTACAACAGAACGAAATGTTATCTGGTCCTGTGCCATTGTCAAGATCTTCGATATGCTCCAGTTCATTGTTGAAGCCACTGTGTATTTTGAGTCCTTCCAACCTAAGGGGACCATCTTCTGGCACTATATGTGACAATATTCTGTTATAGTTCATCAGGTTTTCATTGGCTAATTCTCAGAAGTACGTTGCCAGGCCTTTCTTCCTAGTCCACCCTGGTCTGAAAGGTCCACCGAAATCTGGCCACCACGGGTGACCCTGCTGGAATTTGAAATACTAGTGGCAGAGCTTCCAACATCGCAGCAACCTGCAAGCCACACGGTATGACAAACTGACACACTGGTGGTGGACTACGTACTTATCCTCACAGTAACTCCTTGGGGTATTATTTCTATACATTTCTCTGTAACAGTAAGAAAAATGAGGCTTGGAGGAGCTCATGACTTGCCCAAGCTCTTTAACTAATGAATGGAAGCTCTGTAACAGATGAGTGGCAGAGCTGGGACTCAAGCCCAGGCCTTCTGACCTTAGATCTCGGGATTTTTCACTCTCGTCCTCATTAACCACTACAACAACAAAATACAGACACTGAGTTTGCCTTCAGGAGTTCTTAACTTTTTTTCGTGCTGTGGACCCATTTAATAGTCTGGTGAAGTCTATCAGCCTCTTCTCAGAATGTTTTTAAATACAGAAAAGAAAATGCATAGAACTACCAAGGATGCCAGTTATATTTAAATACGTTGTTGGTGGTGGTGGTGGTGTGTGCCGTCAAGTTGATTTTCGACTCATAGTGACCCCGTGTGTTACCGTATAGAACTGTCTCATAGGGTTTTTGAATCTACTAGCCGCTCCTTGGAAACACTTGGGGGTGGTTCTCCTCCATCCTACAGGGTCGCTGTGTGTTGAAATCAGCTCCATGGCAACAGGTTTGGTTTTTTGCTTTTTTGTTTTTTTTTTTAATCTTTACAGGAGCAGATCACCAGGTCTTCCTACCATGGAATTGCTGGGTGGGTTCAAACCGCCAACCTTTCAATCAGCAGGCAGGCACTTAATCGTGTCACTAGGGCTCCTTAGATTGAAATATAGTTATCAAAATATTTAAAACATTGTACTATAGTGATATACATGCTTCCTTAGTAATGCATCAAATAGCAGGCTCTATCAGAGGGACTAATATCTACCAGAATTTCAAAAGAGCAGTAAATGCAAATAATGTTTCAAGATGTCTGCAACAACTGCAATCGGATAAAAAATTTGTGATTTCTATTGATGACAAGCTCACGGGTTTTGCTAATACTACTATAATTTGTCCATAATCACAATTAAAAGAAATGGTAAATTTCAGTTAGGATTATGAAAATAAAGGTATTTTTTTCCCCACCAAATGTATACCTGTCGTTATCAAGTCAATTCCAACTCATAGCGACCCTATACAACAGAGTAGAACTGCCCTATAGGGTTTCCAAGGCTATAATCTTTACAGAAGCAGACTGCCACATCTTTCTCCCGAGGAGTGGCTGGTGGGTTCGAGCCACCAACCTTTGGGTTAGCAGCCGAGCATTTAACCACTGTGCCACCCAGACACATAGATACCTGAATAATATCCATGAATCCTGGTTAAGAATCTGGAAAATATTTCTAATTTTAGATCATGTACAACAATGATTTCTAAACTTTTTTGGAATGGAGTCCTTTTTTTCAAATGAACTGAGAAGCAGAATTACTATGATGGAAAAGTTAAAAGCAGAGAGACGCTGACTGAAGCAGAACATAAAGGACTTGGAGACACTTCTAACCCACCTCCTGAGTCTCCGGGCCATATCCCTCTGCCCAGGCACCTTCAATGGAGCTGGCCCATGAAGCATCTCCCCAGAATCCCAGGGCTCCCCGGAAAATATTTTACAGGGTTTTCCTAACACTTGTAGGCAGCACTCAACTTTCTCAAGACTGAAGTCTGGAAATGTTTCTGGTGGCAACAGCCCTTTCCAGAAAATACACTACCATCCTGCTCTCAGGGGAGCTGGTTTTAAGGGACAGTTTTTGAGCAATCAGAGGATCTTCAGGAATATTCCGGAGGTAGCATTGTTCATACATAGACCTGATCCCAATGAACAGTAATGGTTTCAAGCTAATAAGGAAATAATCCGTTTTCAGCAGATGAAAGAAGAGGGATCAGGAAGGTAACCTGAGCTGTGGGTAATAACAGTGCCAAAAACTTATAATGGAAACTATGTAAAGAATCCAAGACTCTTTGTTAGATATGAATGATTTCTTTTTTCTGGTGAAAAGTGTATGAAGAACTTGAGAAGAAGGGCCTGAGTGGATTTTATGAAATAAACTTCTGTCTCAGGAAGAAGGGCTTGGGGTTAGGTTGCAGCTCAACTGTATCCTTAGATTACGTAACAGGGATAGAGTTGAAAGATGTTCAAGAAACCACAATACGATGTGCTCTGTCTTTGAACTCTTTCCTCCAGGTTTTAACTGTAAGTTCATGCATTTTTTTTTCCCCCTGAAATACTTCTCGTTGAATGTGTAACATTCAGCAGAGACAGAAACAAACATAATTAAGAAAGAATTCTATAAAGGGTGATACACACACCTGGTGTTCCCCACTCTGAGTACCAGAATCTTTACTGGAATAATCAGGGCGAATCCACCTACTCTGGATACCTGTATCTAACAGTACTTTAAGGTTTTTTGTTTGTTTGTTGTTGTTGTTTTTTAAGTCAGGGGTTTTTTGAAAATATTAAATGGGTTTTATGTCTAAGCCCACTCTGAAACAAGAACTAGACTATTGCCTCTACTGTCAAAATACACAGAACTATAAAAGATATGTGGTAGGCTATGGTATCAATTCATAGTTCATTCGTTTATTTATTCCACAAACATTTGCTGAATGGCTTTTGTGGTTGTTATACCAAACTAGGTGCCAGAGATACATTGGTGGAAAAAACATGGTTCTTGTGGGACAAACATTCTAGAAGAGACAGACATTCCACCAATAATCGCACAATTCCTCCCAAAAGGACTGATTCTCAGTCTTCAGTGTGACTAAGAATCACCCAGGAAGCTTGTTGAAAAACACATATTCCTGATTCAGCAGACCTGAAGTGGGGCTGAGGAATTAGCATTCTTAACAAGTCCCACAGTGAGCCTGATGCGGGTGATTGGCAGGCCGTGCTTTGAAGAATACTGCGACCTAACACAGCTTTGGAACCATGTGTCTGTCTTTCCTGTGTCCCCCACTCTCCAGACAGGAATGCCCATTTATTGCTTCAGAGCCCTTATCAATTAGTCTTAGTCTTTGCCCATACACTTTCTTAGAGCTCAGTCTTTAAGTACTACATCCTAAGTGCTGAAATAATTTATTTCTAAGGAATGCTCTGACTCTCTCCAACATACTCAGAAAATGCCTTCTGTATTTTGCTGTAGCCCCCATCTCTCTTAACTGAACAGTCCACGTTTTTAGGCAGCTGCATTGTTGCCACATTCTGTGAGCTTCAGCTGTGGAAGGGGGGTTTCACACCCCTTTGGGCAGGAAGAGTCACGTTCTGCTCACAGGATGCTTGAATCTTTCCTACGCAACACCATTAACTATCCCAACCCACCACATTCACCCTGTGGTATAGAAGGGCATGACTGTTTACCATCTTCATGCCTTATATCACAAATACACACACACACACACCTGCATATAAATGTGTTTGCATAGAAAATCTAGCTAAATAAAATCTTTCATTTCCTTAATGTTACCAAAAAGTATTAATTTTCAAACTCTTAGGTATAAACTGTATACATCTAGTAGTCCAGTCAAGGACTTTCTCTTATCAATGCTGTTTTCATAAAGCCACCCTAAAGTGAAGAACCCCAGTCTCAAAATGCAATGACCCTTTCTCTTCCCATAGATAACAGTGTCATAATCATACAGTGTCAACATAAGACCATGTATGTGCCTGGACCTGACTGTGACTCACCCCATGACTCCAGCAATTAAAGAAAAACCAGTGTATATCATCCTTCCAAGGACAAACTATTACTGCACAATAATCTCTAAAACAATTACATAGATGTTTAGATAGATGGATAGATAGATAGACAAATAGAAGGATAGACAGACAGACAGGTAGATAGATAGATAGACAGATAGATAGATCCCAGTGGATTCTAAATATATATTATACTTTTAAAAGTTTGTCCCTATTTTTTATTTCTTCTTAATATGATAAAACCTTACTAATAAAAAATTAATTGCTTAAGGCTGAGCTGAATTAGTAAAAATGGTGACTTCTAAATTATATATTTTCAGAACAGTTTTGTTACTATAAAATATAACTAGCTTAAATAAGTATTACCAAGTAACTGCCCTGCCCTGCTTTAATGGGTAGGTAAGAATAATTTATAGTTAGCATATGAAGGCTGCTAACTTGCTTTTTTTTAATTAACGTCTCCTAGCATAAGCTGCACGTGCTTCCTACAGGACTCATCACAAGACTTATCCAAATCTGGCTCTAGAAACACTCAATAGGGATGTCTTAGCAGATTAAAACACTGGATAATTTTTTGATGTCCATTTTATCCCTAAATTTCCATAATTCTATGATTGACAGCTTTTAACATATCTCTTTTATTTTTTAATCTGGTAAAATTCTTTTTATGAGTCATCATAAATTCCAAACTAGTGAAACCCAAATTGATAGGCTTTGCTGAATCCAGTTACTTTACATATTTCTTGATTTTCACTGGAAAATTAATATTTGGTGCCATCTCAAGAATGTCATGTTCCATGGAATGTAATTGGAAATAAGAGTACTTCATTCCAGACATAGAAAACAGCACGATAATGAAATTGACAATTAACATGAGTGTCATAGTGTACTATTCCCTTCCAAATGTATGCTGTCTTTTTTAATTTATGGTTATTCTGTATGATAAGGATTGTTATTATTAATAACATCATGTTAAAGAAAGAGAAACCAAGAGTCTGTGAGCTCTTTCAGAATTAGAATTCAGACCTTCTAATTACACAGTATTAAAAAAAAAAAATAGTTGCCGTTGAGTCCATTCCAACTCCTAGTGACCCTATAGGACAGAATAGAACTACCCCATAGGGTTTCCATGGAGCACCTGGTGGATTTGAACTGCCAAAATCTTTTGGTTAACAGCTGTGGCTCTTAACCACTACGCCACCAGGGTTTCCTTACACAGTATACCGGGTACATAATAGAAGCTCAATATATATTGGTTGAAGGAGTGAACAAATTAATCAGTCAACACATAAAAATAATTAGGATAACCTATCTAATTAAAAGAAAACACTGGTAGGCAAAGCAAGACAATCATTCAGACACTAAACATCTCTCAGTTGCCTAGGAATGCAGGAATTCTATCAAGGTACTTAGCCAGGACAAGCTACATAATTTGCAGGACCCAGTGCAAAATAAAAATGCAGGGTCCCTTGTTCAAAACTCTTTCAGAATTTCAAGACAGTGATAACAGAGCATTAAACCAAGCATAAGGTCCTTCTAAGATTAAGGATTTGTGTGACCACATAGATCTCACACCCAAGTCAGCCCTACACATAGCTCTTTAAAGCTTAGAGTACTGGTTTTCGGTAGGAATGGTACTATCCTCTAGATAGCATTTTGGATGGTGAATGGAGGGCTTCTTGGTTGGTACAATGATTGGAGGCCCTGCTGGTATATAGTGGGTAAGGACCAAGGATTCCAGAGATACTCAATGCCAGGACAGTCCTGCACTATAAAGAATCTTCCCGCTTCCCAGAGAATTTTAAATGTCCCACCAGATATTCACATAGGTAAATAGCCTGTTTATAATTATCTGAGCTTAAAATCCACCTTTATTTTACACATCCTGAATTTTCCAGGAGTGTGACTACAGTGTCAGCCCTGGCAAGACTGCATGCTGCTGACAACTAGAGCATTCTTTTATTTTTCTAATTGGATGAAGACAGGTTATAATATCGAAGCATTTCATTTCACATTGGCAAAAGAGGATTTCAAAATATTTGTTACATAAAGTGACTTTGGGTATGAAAGCGTTGAGAACCACAGGCTTATAAGCATAAAATTACAAAATGTTTGAGCTGGAAGGAATTTGGAGGATTTTCTACTTCATTGACAGATAAGGAAGTTGAGGCTGAAACAGATTACATATCTTGCCAAGGGTCACCCAGCAATTATTGGCAAAGCCAGGACTTGAACCCATGGTTGATTGCCAGGATTGGATAGAGTAATTCTTTCCTTCCTTTCTTCCTTCCTTCCTCCCTTTTTTCCTTCCTTCCTTCCTACCCTTCCTCCCTCACTTCCTTTCTTCCCTCTCATTTTTCTTTCTTTATTCCTTCTTTTTTCTTCTTTCCTTCCAACAAAAACAACTGAGCTCTCACTCTGTGCCAAGCATTGGAGTGAGTCCTGATGATACCGAGATGACTGAGACACAGTCCTTGCCCTCAAGGAGATCACAGAATGACTGGAAAACAGTGAAGAACCCGAATTCGGTGCAACCTGCCTTAGAGTAGACCTATGTTCAAAGAAATACCAGGTGCAATTGACTGACCCTGGCTCAGGGAGTTGACAAAGTCCTCCCAGAAAAGGTGGAATTTGAATCTTGAGGTGGGAGAAGCACTTTGTTCTATAGGGAAAGGGTAACTCTTGTCCCAAGCAGGTGCACAGAGCATACAAAGACACAGTGTCCTAAAAGAGACCATCTGTAATCAGGTATTGACTGTCCACAACCCTGACAGAGTCAGTCAGAGCCCTTAATGTCAAGGGGTACTTTCCAGAAGCACAGGCTTGGTCATTAGATTGCCAAACACAGCCTAAGACCAAACCAAGAGCAGGGCTGGCTCAGAGGACTTGGGACTCCCTGTGGTTGATGGGGAGAAAGGAAATTAAGGGGGAAGTTGCCATGCTGCTCTGATTGTTCCAACGGTCTAGTAAGCCTTGGATTCTGTGGGCACTGGCTAGAGTGCAAACTAAGAAAATAGCTTGTTGATTGCTGAAGTGACTAAGTGAATCGCCTGATTGATTCTCACCTAGCTTGGAACAGACTTCAATAACCAACATCAAGTGTTTTAATAAGAGGAAAGGGAAGATTTACTGGATGCGAGTGCTTTTCATTAGGGAGAACTGAGAGGAAATAAAACATGCTGACCTTCTAGTCAGGGGCCACTGCATGGCCTCCAGCGCAATGACTGCCAACCAGACAGGAAAGTGAGTAAGAGGAAGTCAAAAGAGACAGCCCCTGGAGCAGTGCCTATCAAAAGTGTTAGAAAATTATTTTTACAGATTGCCAGATTGTCTGCTTTCCTTCTTTTCTTCCTCTCCACACTGCGAACTCTGCCACCCAGGAAGCTAGAATGTCGACAAAGTAGCTGCTGCTTACTGAGCCCAGAACAAGGCACCAGCTTGGCATTTTTTAAGCTTTATCTCTAATCCTCACCTCAACCCTACAAGCAGTGTATAATTTTCTCCACATTACAAGGGAAGAAACTGAAACAAATGAAGTGACTCTTAAACGGTGGGGCCGGGAATAGAACTCAGGTCTCTGGCACTAAGACCTATGCTTAAAATTTTTCTCGTGGAAATAAGGCTCGTGGACATCTTTTTTTTTTTTTTTTCCTCAAGGCTTTTAGTTAGATCCACTCTACAACTGTATAAGCTTGTCAAAATTTAACTTCTATTGATCAATTACTATGTGTCAGGTGCCAAGCAAATATTATGCCACCTGATCTTCACAACCAGTTTCAGAGGTTGGTCTACTATTATTATCCCCATTGTAGAGATAAGTTAATTGAGGCTTAGAGAGTTAACTTGCCTAAGGGTCTGTGGCAAAATGGAACCTTGAACCCCGTACTATCTGATTCCAGAACCCAAGGTCTTATCGACTACATCTTAGCTGCCTCTTAAAGAAAGGAGAAATAAAAAGCATAGCTGATTAGGTTGCCTTTGAATTACGGTGCTGGCAAAGAATACTGAATATACCATGGACTGCCAGAAGAACAAACAAATCTGTCTTGGAAGAAGTACAGCCAGAAGGCTTATTAGAAGCCAGCATGGCGAGACTTTGTCTCACATACTTTGGACATGTTATCAGGAGGGACCCGTCCCTGGAGAAGAACATCATGCTTGGTAGAGTAGAGGGTCAGCGAAAAAGAGGAAGACCCTCAGCAAGATAGATTGACACAGTGGCTACAACAATAGGCTCAAGCATAACAACGATTGTGAGGATGGTGCAGGACAAGACAGTGTTTTGTTCTGTTGTACATAGGATTGCTATGAGTCAAACTGGCTCAACAGCACCTAACAATAACAACAACAAGTAGGCATAGAAAGGACACAAGGGAATGCATCCATTCATTTAACTATTCAACAAATACTTGTCGAGCCCCTACTTTATCTCAAGCATTTTTCTAACCCCTAGGGATACAGTGATGATGAGGAAAGCTCTTATGGAAATGGTATTCTTTTGGGGAGTAGCACACAATAAACAGTAAACAAGTAAGAAAAATGAGATAAGTCCTGATAGATATAAGTACAATAAACCAAAACCCATTGCCGTTGAGTGGATTCCGACTCATAGCAACCCTACAGGACAAAATAAAACTGTCCTATAGGGTTTCCAAGGAGCAGCTGGTGGAGTCAAACTTTTGGTTAGCAGCTGTAGCTCTTAAGCACTGAGCCACCAGGGGTCCATAAGTACAATAAGGAAAATACAACAGGGCAAGGTGGGTGGGTCGATTTTATATTGGGTGGTCAAGTGGTTTCACCTGAGAAAGTTGCATGTACGTTGAGGCTTCAATGATTAGGAGGTTCTAACCATACAAAGGTCTTTTGGAAAAGGATTCTAGGTAGGAGTAACAGTGAGTGCATAAACCAGAAGGCAGAGATGAACTTGGTGCATCCAAGGAGAAGGCTACCGTGTTTAGAAAGTAGTGAGGGAGAAAGGAGGAGGAATAAGATCTGAAAGGAGGGGTAGCCAGGTCATAAGGGATTTGGATTTTATTCTAAGTAAGAGAAGGAAGCCATGGAAGGTTTTTAAGAAGAGAAGTGTTATGATCTGATTTTCATTTTAAAAACGTGATGTTGGCTGCTGTTAGGAGAGGACAAGAGAAGATGCGTAAAGACAAGTTAGAAGGCCATTGTAGCTGTCCAGCTGGAGCAATAATGTTGGCTTGGGTTAGGTGGAAGCAGGAGATGCAGAAAAGTGGACACATCCTGAATATATTTTGAGGGAAGAGCTGACCTCATTTGCCATCTGGCAGTGGCCATTTAATAAATAGACTAGAGCTACTGCTTTTTGTTGCCCCCAAATGGTGCCCCCTGCCAGCCACACTCATGATGTTTTGACTGGCTTCTACCAAGTTAAACTACGAAAACTTGACTGAAATAACAGAATCTGATGCCATCATCTCCTCTGCTCATCCCAGGGGAGGGTTTTATGAAGTTTCACAAAAACAATGCCTGCTAGGAAGCCAAAGGGCCCCTCTAACCACTGCTCACTGTGGCCCAGAAGGAAGAAAAATGCCACTGGCAAAGAACTCTATGTTTTCTAAAACAGCCCAAGTGATGATCTGTCCTATTTCCTGTGACCAAAGTAGCAGTTGCTTTAAAAGAGAAAGCCACTTCAGGAGAAGTAGAAAATGAGGTGAAATAGATGACAGTCTGGGTCATGGTGAGGTACCACCTCCTATTTTTAAAAGCAGCTAAGGAATGCCAGTTCTTCTCATAACGTATCAGTGAAAATGAGAGTAGGGTCTATCTATCACCAACATGTTTAAAGGCCCATTCTGGAAATCAGGGGAAGATCTTGTGAGGCATAATGAAGAATGTGACAGGGAAGTGTTCCTTTGTGTCACGTCCTCAGGAGGGAAGACAGCCAGTAGCAGCAGGCCATTGTCCGCAGGTCTGACTCCAAGAGACAGAAGGTTGGGCACAAGGTGAACTGTCAAGAGAAAAAAAAAACCAAGGGAACCCTAAGAAGATGGGCCTTGTACATAATTGATCTGACAGAGCACAGCCCACTGCATCACTACAGCTGAAATATGGCCCCTCTCCCATGTGGGAATGCATTTGTGTTTAAGAGCGCCAGACTTCATCTATTAAGGAAAGTGTTTAAATAGGAAGGATGACATGTCTGTCAGTCTGAGCTAGTGATTCTGGAAACCCAAACACCATGTCAATTAGAAACCTGAAAAAGAAATCTAACTCTAGCCTAAACCTATAGGAATTTTAGTCACTGAACTAGGAAAGAGAATGAGTGGCTTATGCCACCTCTCCTTCCAGACTTTTGGCGGTTGTAACTGTATTCAAAGGAAAAAATCTGTCCATTCTGCGGAACTTTATAAACAAGGTGCTAGAATTATTCTCAGTTCCTTGAGTTTGCTTTCTTCCTACGGACAGAATAAAGGATTTCATTGTTTCATCAGCAAATATTTATTCAGTACCTATCATTTCTCCAGAGTCTTTGGGTGGAGCAAATGGTTAACATGTTCGACTGCTAACCAAAATGTTGACAATTCAAGTCCACCCAAAGGCACCTCATAAGAAAGTCCAGGCAATCTACTTCTAAAAACTCAACCGTTGAAAACCCTATGGAGCCTAACCAGGGACATGAAGGACTTAAACAATGAAAACCATATAACACTGCTGAAAGAGATTAAGAAGACTTAAATAAATGGAAAGATGTTCCATGTTCATGGTTTGGAAGATTCAGTATTGTTAAGACGTCAGTTCTACCCAAAAGGATCTATAGATCCTAATCAAAATCCCAACAGGCTTCTTTACAGAAATAGAAAAATCAATCCTCAACTTTATGTGGAATGGCAAGAGGCCCTAGATAGCTAAAGCAATGTTGAAAGAAAAAGAACAAAGAAGGGGGGCTCACATTCCCTGATTTTAAAGTATACCATATAGCTACAGTAATCAAAACCGCCTGGTACTGATATAACAATAGACATATAGACCAATGGAATAGAATTGAGAGTCCAGACATAAACTCACACATCAGTGGTCAACTGCCTTTGTACAAGAGTACTAAGTCAATTAAATGGGGAGTGAAGAATCTCTTCATTAAATTGTGTTGGGAAAATTGGATTTTCACATGCAGAAAAATGAAACAGGACCCATGCCTCACACTATACACAAAAACAAATTCAGAATGGATTAAGAACCTAAATGTGCAAACTAAAACCATAGAATTCTTAGAAGAAAATGCAGTGGCAACACTGACAGGCCTAGCTTTTAACAATGGATTATCTACTATAACAACAAAAGCACAAACAGCAAAAGACAAAATAAATAAATGGGACCTCATAAAAATTTAAAATTTTTGTTCATCAAAAGACTTTACCAAAAAAGTAAAAAAGCAAGCTACCAACTGGGAGAATATCTTCAAAACCATATATCTGATAAGGATCTAATAACCAAAATATATACAAAACATTGACAACAAGAAAAAGACAACCTAATCATAAAATGGGCAAAGGACTTGAATAGACATTTCACCAAAGAGGGCACTTAAATGGCCACCAGACACATGAAAAGATGCTCAGCATCATTAGCCATCAGAGAAATGCAAATCAAAACGACAATGAGATACCATTTCACTCCCACCAGGATGGTTAAGATAAAAAAAAAAAAAAAACAGAAACCATCAAATGTTGGTGAGGATGTGGGGCAACTGGAAACCTTATCCATTACCGATGGAATGCAAAATGGTACAGCTGTTGTGGAAAACAGTGTGGCAGTTCCTAAAAAAACTAAAAATAGAACTACCGTAATGATCCAGCAATTCCACTCTTAGGTACATACCCAAAAGACTTGAAAACAGAGACTAAAAAGAGTTGTACGCCAATGTTTATTGCAGCACTATTCACAATAGCCAAAACGTGGAAACAACCTAAATACCAATCAACAGACGAATGGATAAACAAAATGCGGTACACACGTACAATGGTATACTACTCAGCCAGTAGGATAAATGAAGTCTTAATACATGTTATAGTATGAGTGGAGCTTGAAGACATTATGCTGAGCAAAATAAGCCAATCACAAAAGGACAAATATTATATGACTTTGCTTACATAAAAAAACTATAAAAGACAAATGTACAGAGATCAAAGTTTATTAGGGTTACCAGGGGTGGGAGGAGGGGGGCAGAGAGGGGTTAACAGTGATGGAAAGGTCACATTGATTAAGAGTAGTGTTGCACAGCCATTTTATTGTAATTGCTGTCAATATGTTGTATGCCTGTAAAAAGTTGAATTAGCAAAAGTTGTGTGATAGACATATTTACAATGACAAAAAAGAAAGAGTAGCTGCTGAGGCTGCTTTTGTACAACCAAACACCTCATGGGATTTGGTTCCTTGGTTTGGAGGTTTAGGGTCATGATTTCATGGGACATTGCAGTTACTTGGCCTAATTATGTGCTTAGTGCCTCTGTTCTACCTCCTAATTCATTTCCTAGTGCCAGGAATCTTATAAACTTACTAGCGGCCATCCAAGGCACAACAATTGGTCTCTATTCACCTGGAGCAACAGAGGAAAAAGGAGAGTCAGGAATAGGAGGAGGATATGGAATGTGTGGCTAATTGCCTCCATGAGCAACTGCCTCCTTTGCCATGAGACCAGAAGAACTGAAGAGTGTCCAGCTACCATTACTGAACACTTTGATCAAAGATTCCATAGAAGAATCTTGATCAAAAGGGGGAAAATGTAGAATAGAATCTCAAATTCTTGTGGACTCCAGAATTTTTGGAGGCATGGAGGGTGGATGAAACCTTGAAACTATTGCCCAAAGAGAATATTTAAAATTTAAACCAAAAATATTCCTTGACAAAGGATCAAATTCTGTTTAATTCAACAAACTTCTGTTGAGCTTTTATTCTAAGCAAAGCAATATAAGAAGAAAAAGAAAATTATTCATTCAACAAATGTTAATGACACAATGTGTGTGACATACTATACCGGAGACTTGGGGAGACACATAGATTTTGATCTAGATAACTACCTCAAGGAACCTGAAATGTGGTAGTGATGATAAGACTTGCATATAGATAACTAAAACCAAAGATAGAAAATGTTAAATGTGAAAAAGAGAAGTGCAGATAAAGAACTTTAACAGGAAAGATAAAGGGGATGACCAACTCTGGGAGACGGGCAAAATGTATCTTTACCTCAACTCTCCAATTCATTTATTTATTCACTCAAGAAATATAACTTGAATTTTTGCCATATACCAGATATTGCTAAGGTCTGGGATGAAAATCAGACTAGAAAATCAGAATAGACAGATGCCAACACATGACTATTCACTGTGATAAATACTTTAACCCAAGTATACATAAGAGGGGAAAAGAAAGCAAAGAAGGCAACTCCTAAGACTTCTTGTGATGAAGGATTGTTAGCAAAGAAAAGGTTTTTACCAAAAAGATGACTTGTGAGCTGAGTGTGGAAGAAAAGTAGAGGAGAGAGAAAGAAGAGGGAGAACACAGCTCTCTAGGCAGAATAACTACAAAGATTTTGAAGTGAGAGACTGTTTGGTGACCTGCAAGTTGATAGACGTGGAGGGATATTAGGTTGCATATGAGAATAAGGGGAGGACACAGGGGAAGAGGCAGAAAGAGTCTCTACTTGATGCCTTCAATTTCCTCCGTGAAATGGGAGGTGAAGTTAACAGCCAAAGGGTAGAGGTAGAGTGATCTAAAACCAAAACCCAAACCTATTGCCATCGAATTGATTCCGAGTCATAGCGACCCGATAGGACAGAGTACAACTGCACCATCGGGCTTCCAGGGAGTAGCTAGTGGATTTGAACTGCCAACCTTTTAGTTAGTAGCCGAGCTCTTAACCACTGCACCACCAGGGCTCCAGAGTGGTCTAAAAAAACCAAAAACCAAACCAGTTGCCGTCGAGTCAATTCCAAATCATAGTGACCCTGTAGGACATAGTAGAACGGCCCCATACAGTTTCCAAGGAGCACCTGCTGGATTCAAACTGCCGACCTTTTGGTTAGCAGCTATAGCTCTTAACCACTATGCCACCAGGGTTTCCCCAGAGTGGTCTAGGCGGATGGAAATGGCAGATTACATTGTGGAAGGCTGCTTTGAGAAATGTTTAAGAGGGTGCTAACAAAGAGCAAGTAAATGGCAGCTCTGAAATAGGAAGCCACAAGTTCGTGTGGCACAAATCCACATAGTGATGCAAAATACTCGAACAGTCCTGAGTAGCCTGCGTATAAGAGTAGGGAGAACAGATCACTGGACAGACACAGCATGTGAGTGTGCAAGGGAACTGAGGGTGCTATAAATAGTTCAGATGCTCCATCACAGGATCTGGACTGATGAGTTGAAAAAAAATTGATCAAGGGGTTGGAGCTGGAATGGTAAATAGTTTTCATCTCATGTGTCAACTCCAGTTAATAGAATCCTGTGTGGAGAAGGATCCCAAAGTTACATCCAGGCTCAAGAGGAAAGAATGACATGATTAATTTGCAGTGTTCTCCATGGACATAGAAAGAGTGGCAACACCCGTGCCAGGTATTCGTCATCGCTGGACCAGAGGCCAGAGTCCCTAGGTGGTGCAAACGGTTAACATACTTGGCTGCTAACCGAAAGGTTGGAGTTTGAGTCCACCCAGAGGCACCTCAAAAAAAAAAGGCCTTGTGATCTACTTCCCAAAAATCAGCCATTGAAAGCCCTACGGAGGACAGTTCTACTCTGACACACAAAGGGTTGTCATGAGTCAGAATCTACTCCACGGCAACTTAGGGGACTAGAGGCCAGACGAGGTGAGAGTGAAGGAGTAAGAGAGTTGAAAGGATAGGAAGTTGTGGTCAGAGAATAAGATGCTGGAAGTTGAGGTTTCCAAGGAATTCTCCTAGAAGGAGCCCTGGTGGCACACATGGTTAAGTGCTCAGCTGCTAACCAAAAGGTTGGCAGTTCGAACCCACCCAGCAGCTCTACAGGAGGAAGACCTGGCAATCTGCTTCCATAAAGATTACAGCCTAGAAAAGCCTATGGGGCAGTTCTGCTCTGTCACATGGGGTCGCCATGAGTCGAAAATGATTCAACGGCACCTAAGAAGACATGGCCATGGAAAGGTTTGACTGAACAGAGGACAAGGCACAATCTAGTGTTCAAATACCTACACGCTGCTCCTTTTGTACCAATGAAGAGGGAAGGTGTCTTCAGAAGAACAAGACATTAGTGATTTAAGAGAAGGATGGATGGTTAAAAAAGACACTTGGCCAACATAATTTGAACAGAAGAACAAGTGGGAGACCCTTGTTCTTCCATATCAGCAGCCTTCAAAGAAACTAGTGGTGCGCTGCTTACCGAGGTCTCCTCCAAACTCCTGGCTCAGACTGACCCACCGGAACTCTCAGTAGCGGAACCAGTCATTGACTATTTCCTCCAGCAGGGCGAGCAGGGCCTGAGTTCACTGCTAATTCTCTGCCAAGATGGGAGAAACAGATGCCCAGATGCCCTTGAATTTCTTTCTTGGGCTCTGGAGTGATAGGGTCTCCAGAGCTTTGCAGACAAGGGCCATCACCTCCTCATCCCTCAGTACCACTGTGGAGGGCTGAGCTCACAGTTCTGGATCTTTCCCTGTTTCCCAGCTTGCCTCATGGATAAACACAGAGAAGGAATCAGGATTGGAGGGAGGGGTGAATTCATGGCCCTAAAAGTGTGTCTAAAAGTGTTTGTCAGAAAAAGAGTTAATGACGGCTTCTCTGCGGGAAGCCTAATGAAATGAGTGTTCTGAAGTGTAGAACATTCACTTTTACGGTAGGTGGTGTTATTGTTACATGTTCATACAGACAGTGCTAATTAACAATCCTAAAGGCCACATCATTAAATTATTTCTCAGCTTAAAACCCTGCAATGTTTAACATACCCCAGCAATTCAATTATATCTAACACACTAGCCTGAACATCAGGCACTATTCTGTGGCTGACTTACTTAGTGTGAGTTGCTCTTAAGAGCAGGTGAGGCTTAGGAAGGAAAGAAAAACATCTGACAAGCGGCCTTCCTGCCCCTCTCCCTGCACACACCCAAAATATTAAAATAACAATGATCTTCAAAGAAAAGTGAGTCTTTGCTAGGCATGTAATGAAATGTAGACCTTACAATTTTTTTTCTTTTTTTTTTTTTTTTTTTTTTTGGTATATGTAGATGTGAGGAATCTGACAAGATTTTCTCCAAGAGCTCCCCTGAAAAATCGAATCATTACCCTCAGATCTACTTAAGGTCCATTGGGTTTCACTGTTTTTCCTCTAGGTCCCACCACCCATTTTTTGTGGTTTCCAACCATTGCAAAACGCATTTGGGTTTGAACTTGGGGCAACTTCATAACGCTAGGCTGGGTTTTTCTGGAAGGTGTATCACAGTCAGCCGAGAGCTCTTTGAAGAGCACACAAAGCCTCTTTGTCTCCCACCCAGTGAAATATCTCAAGTACAGAGCGTAGCGAGAAAGGGCTTCATTCCAACTTTGAGTGTTTAAACATACACACACACACACACACACACACACACACACACACACACACTCACACTGGCAAGAAGCTCTTGCCCTTCCCTGCCGCCCCCAGCCTGGATCCTCTCTGCAGTGAGACAGTCCTCTGCATGGGCACAGGGCCCAGTTCAGCTGGCCAAGTGGCCTCAGTCCTTTGGACAAGGTTTGGCAAGCAACACAGTGACAGAACCTCCTGCTTGGAAGGTGCTGATGCAGAGACTGCATCTGGGAGCAGCACATATGTGAATCCGCTGGTTTTCACACAAAGAGGCAGACTGTGCCAGCAGCCAGCTGGTCAGCCGGGCGCTCATCTGCAGCTGTAGGAAGCAGGAGAGAGGAACAACCTGCCTGACTCTCACTGCAACCCACCTGCTTCTTCCCAAAGGCCCAGTCTCTGCATAAACCATCTCCTTGTCACTCTCCTTTGTAAGACTGTTCTACCAGTATCATTGGAAGATAGTCCACTCAAATGTAAAGGGCGAGGGAATTAACACATCTCCTTAGCCCACAACACCAAGCACTGTACCTTCCACAGAGCACACTCTCAATAAACGTTGTTGGATGTAGGGAAGGAGGAAAGGAGAGACAGATGGATGGATGGATGGATGGATGGATGGATGGATGGATGGATGGATGGATGGATGGGTGGGTGGATGGATGGGTGAATGGATGGGTGGGT
>NW_004443939.1:7027869-7035072 GCF_000243295.1 Trichechus manatus latirostris
TGGATGGATGGGTGAATGGATGGGTGGATGGATGAGTGGATGAGTGGATAAGTGGATGACGGATGGGTAGGTAAATGAATGAGTGGGTGGGGGTTTCTAGATGGATGAGTGGGTGAAAAGAAGTAGGAATAAAGCAAACCAAGATGCTATTAAACCAAACCAAATCAGTTGCCATCAAGTTGATTCCGAACCATGGCAACCCGACATGTTTCAGAGTAGAGCTGCACTCCATGTGGTTTTCAATGGCTATGACCTTTAGGAAGTAGTTCACCAGGCCTTTCTTCTGAGGTGCCTCTGGGTGGATTCAAACAACTAGCCTTTTGGTTAGTAGATAAGCACTTAACCATTTGCGCCACTCAGGGACTCTAAGATGCTAGTGTTGCTGTTGTGTGCCACCAAGTCCATTTCAATTCATAGCAACCCCCTTTCTCTAAAAGAAGTGATTCCTCTCACTGATAGCCTCAGTTTGGACTCTAGGTAGTACAGACTGATGTTAGCCAGGCCAGCAAATGCACTCGTAGTGCTGCCAATTTTGGCTCTATCACCCATGGGAGACATTGCTAACTGACTACAGTGTTCTTGCCATAGATCCAATACCTGTCCTCACAACTTTTCTCAATAGTGCTCCAGGCAAGCACTACTAATCAACTGATGTTTGTACACATGATGCAACCAACGTTTTGTCTCAGGGTTAGAATATGGACCTTGGAATCTGATAGACCATTGTTTAAGCTCTAGTCCAATAATTTTGTTATTGTGAGATCTTTGGCAAGCTATGAAACTAGGATACTAAGAAACTAAGACTTTAGTTTTTCTTTCTGTATAAAAGAGGATTACAGAATTGTTGTGAAAATTAAAATTAGAAAATTTAGTAAATACCTGACATAAAAGGTACTCAATAAATGTTAGTTGTTAGTACCGAGAGACTGTTTATGGATTATCCATTTCCCTTGTTTCTGTGGAAGGTCTTTCCTGTCATTGTCAAATTCATTGCTCAGTTGAATCTTTCCCAAAGCGATGGCAGAGAAAAGGCCATATATGAAACTCAGACTGGTATTAGTGCCCCAAGAGGAAGCACTGGTATGAATTAAGGAGGCGTATCTCTCTAATTTTAGCCACCCTAGAATGACTCGGACAGGAGTTGCTTGGAGACAGAACAATAAAGCAAACAGATCTGGAAGTCATTAGACCTGGATTCTAGTCAAGGCCCTGCACCCAGCTAGCTGGATAACCATTGAAAGGCCACCTCTCCCCTGGGGCCCTCGATCTTCTTCTGTGAGATAAAGCCATCGATTGCATGAATGCTGAAGCCCCATCAGCTCTCAGTTCCGTGACTCTATCCTTCAAGATCTAATTTACATCTTCTCACCTCCTCGTTGAAGCCTGTTCTGACCATTCTCACTAAAAATAAATTATTCCTCTTATGAGAATCTGTAACATTTGTCTGTGCTATGCATCTGGAAATTAGTCCACATCATGGCCCTCTTGTAATGATAATGATAGTAAATACTTGTACCACCCTAACGGTAGGCTAGGCATTGTTTTAAGCTATGTATACAACACACCTACGTATAAATATAACCATTTACAATTTTATGACTATGTTGTTGTGGTTGTTATGTGCTGTCAAGTCGGTTCTGACTCATAGTGATCCCATGTAAAACAGAACAAAACACTGCCTCATCCTGCACCATCCGCACAATTGTGGCTATGTTTGAGCCCATTGTTGCAGCGACTGTGTCAATCCATCTCATCAAGGTTCTTCCTCTTTTTCATTAACCCTCTACCAAGCATGATGTCCCTCTCCAGGGACTGATACACCTCGTGTTAACATAGTATCTGACTATGAGGTAGGTAATATCAAAATCCCATTTTACAGATTTAAAAAAAGAAACAAATACATAAAAAATAAGTAAACTAGCTTGCCCAAAGTCAAACAGCTTCAAGTGCTGGGGCAAGAATTTAAGCTCAAGCAATCATGACCTGCTGTCATTAGTCAGTAATAGCTTTCTTTGTTATTTAACATCTCACTTCTCTCCCCAGTGAGGTTGTAGCCTTCCTGAGCTTATGAGCAGTGTGCTGCAGTGGCTAAGTGAAAGGGCTCTGATCTAGACTGCCTGGATTTGAGTCCCAGATTTATTATGAATTAGCTCTGTGACCTTGGACAAGTTATACAACCGTTTTGTGCCTCCATTTTCCCATACATAAAATGGGAATAAGAAGTGTACCTACCTTATAGGGTTGTTATAAGAATGAAATGAGTTACTCTAGGTAAAATATTGCAGAATCTGGCACAAAGTAAGTGCTATATAGGTGTTCACTGTTAACTACATACAGGAACCCTATCTAAAGCATCTCTATACTCCCCATGGCACCTGGCACTTAATAGGTGCTTTTGCGTTGAGTTACTGATTTAAGGACTAGCTTAAGAAATGGGACTAGGAGTCAAATAGACCAGGTCTAGTCCTAGCTCAACCATAAATTAACTTTGTGACTTTGAGCATATGGATTATCCTCTTTTGAGTGTCCCTTTTCTCAATTTATAAAATGGGAATCAAACATGCTACCCTGTAAATCTCACAAAGTTGTTGTGCTACTCAACAGGATATGTATGAACACACTTCACAAACTATTTAATTATATTAGTCTTGGTAAAGCCACTGCTTAGGGTCTCCGAAGGCCTCTGCTTGAGGGTTATTCTCACCCTACTGCAAAAGCAGAGAGGACAATTCCCTCCAAAATAGCTTTGTTTCTAGAACTCTTGCTAAGCTAGATAATGCTATCATAAATGCATGCTACAGAAGGGCCCCTCCTGATCTTGTCAAAGTGGAGTCTGCATCTAATATGGGTCAAGTCATGAATTTTCAGTTGTATATGGCTATCTTCCAAGACATCCAAAGAACTTTATGTGGATTAGAGACCTAGCACATAAGTGCTCAGTGCATCTAGTCATCACTGTTTTGAATCACTTCTCTCTTCAGAGACCCCCAAGCTACATCCTTTCAGCCTGAACACAGGAACCTAAGAGCCCTCAAGCTCTGCCTTGACTCTTCTTCCAATCCACTCGAGGCAACTCTCCTTGGTCTGAACCTTTCTTGACCTCTGCCAACAAACACTCCTTTGTCCCCTCACCATCAGATGGCCAGTTCCTGCTGAGACATGTACCTAAGGAGTTTCCCCACCCAGGTAGCATCTGCTAAAAGACACTTAACTCATGATGGCTCTTAAAGACCCTAACTGTGATCATTCTAAATCACATTGCTCCCACTCCTCTTTAACAGAAGGCATTCCCTGGTTATTACCAAATCATAAAATGTCTCCTCAGGAACTCTCAGCCAGTTAGAGCCACAGCCAAAGTAAAACCCTCCCAGGTCAGAGAGAGGAGACAGCATGGTAACATGGACCTCATAGGTTTACCATGATGATTATGATTAAATGAGATAGTGTATCAGTTAGCTTTTGCTGCAAAACAAATCACCCCAAAAACGTGGTGATTTTTAATAACCATTTATTTAGCTCACAATTCTGGGGGTTGGTGATTTGGGCTGGTCTTTGTTGGGCAGTTCTTTGGCTGGGCTTAGCTGGGCTCTCGAGGCCTGGGCTCAGAACTCACACAGCATCGCTCCCACCACATTCAACTGATCAGAACAAATCACAAGGCCATCCCAGATTCAAGGAGTGGGGAAACAGACTCTGCCTCTTCATGGGAGTTGCTCCAAAGCATTGTGGCCATTTCACATTCTACCAAACACAGTAAATATACTTGGTCTTCAAACTAATTGAATAAATTTCTATCATATTTTCAGCTCAGAAATTCTTGCAATCATCTTTTGTATGAAACTAGATAATATTTGTTGAGCTATTACTATGTGCCTAACAGTGTGCTAAATATTGGGGAAGAAGGAATGATTTAAAACATGTTTATGGCAAAATCTCTGCCTTCAAGGAGCTTATAATCTAATGAGGGAAAAATATACATACACAAAGACAAATTGCAAGGCAAGAATAAAATATATTTTAAGGCAATAGTAGAACAGCTGTCACAAGGCCAGATATGACTAATTGCTAAATATGTTATTTGGACAATAACTGTTAAATTAGATCAGAGACGTAAAAGACAGAGAAATGGAATGAGTGAGGATTTAAGATGGGTCATGAATGATGGTTAGCCCAAAGTACCAAACTGAAATGACTCCCTGACACCCACTTTCTATTCAGTCTCCCTTTCTAGGGCCCTTCTTTCAGAAAGGACACCATATACCCATGCCTTACATGATTAAGCTCTGTTTCCAATACTATAGGAGAAGGGGTGGGGGGGACAGGGAAATACTACTTTCTGGAGCCAAGAAAAAGGAAGACCTTTGTTGATGATAAACAGAATGGTATAATGGAAAGATTATGGATTTCTGAATCCAAAAGGCTGAAATCGTGCTTTTAGTCTGAGAAGGAAACTAACTTTTAAATCTATAGTTAAGTGGGTATTTTTCCTACAGCAGTACATGGAATATCACACAGAGGATTTTAATATAATGTTTCTGGCACATCATAAATGATACATAAAATTTAGTCTCCTCTCTCTCATGCCCCTCCATCACCTCTGTCATCTATATCTAACCTGTTTATTAAATGTTCCATCAAGAGTAATGCTTAGCAGTTGCCACAGCACGGTAGGCTTTCACTGTGGTAGATGTGCAACAAAGTTCATTCTCAAAGGTCCTAGAACAGCGCCTGGCACAAGGAAGGTGCTCAGTAAATATTTGTTTTAACTGATTTCAGTCCCTGGAACTCACCATGCCCTCTCAGACCTCTGTGTGAAGGAATAATCCCTCCTTCTCTCTTTCCACCACCAACCTAGCTAACTCTAATCCCTTTCTTAACATTTATATCAGACATCTCCTCCACGAAGACTTCCCTGCTTCTACCTCCCACCCACCCCCACCTAATTCTCCCTCCTCATTGTTCCTACAACAGTACATGAAACAGCAGAAAATATTTGGGGAATAGATGGATGAAAAGAAGGATAGATGTATAGAAAGATGGTCCACCGAGTTATCTCAGTTAGACATCAACCTGCCAAAAACTCATCTCACACTTTTGCTCAGATATAAAGGGCCTCTTGTGAGGCATAAATTTCTCAATTCAAGTTGGAAGCTAAACTCTCTGTGAATAGGTGGGAGGTAACGATTAAGGCTTCAGTCTCACAAAATAATAGACCCAACATGGAAAATCCTACTCAGCACAGGCACCCTTAATACCCACTGGAAACAGCAGATAAGCAACATCATTTGAGGGAGATGCATAAACCCAAGGAAGACAAGCCATTCCTCCTGGAAGTTTTCATGGGCAAATTTGAGACAAACTCCTTGGAGACAAGATTCTTTATCGACTGTCAGACTTTGGAATGTGTGCACAGTAAGCAGAAGACCCCACACTTGACAAGGAAGGGAATATTTCTGTCCGTGGAGACTGAAGTTAGTTTCTGAGATCCCTAACCATGTTCCTCATAAATCATTTTCATCCTGCCAAAGTCTTCAGCTACCAATGGGACCAGGAGACCCCCAGATCTCAGCTTCCTAAAGTCCACTTTCTTTCCACCATCCGCAAAGCCCTCATCTCCCCCCTCCCACCTCATCGTGCAATATTTCTTAAGTGTTTTGAAATCCCAATAAAACTGTGTTTATTTAACTTGGAACACCATGAAATTTTTCTTTTAAAAAAAATTCATACAATGAAAACAAAATGAAGCAATTTATTCAGATATTAAAGCCATGAAGAACATAACATCTGAATTTAATAAAAGAAAATGTATACCATCAGCATATGATATTTTAAACAAAAGTGTCAAACAAGAGAGAAATTGCTGATCTCTCTTCCTCCATATTTCTTTCCTTTTTTCATTCCTTCGTCAACCATGCAACAAATATTTATTGACTATTATGTGCTAGGCAGTCGGCTAAGCCCTTTGATATAAATTGAATAGAGCACACAGTTAAGGGCTCCGCTGTTGATTGAAAAGTTAGAGGTTCCAACCCACCCAGTGGCTCAGTAGGAGAAAGACATAGAGATTTGTTCCCATAAAGATTACAGCCTACAAACCCCTATGGGGCAGTTCCTACTCTGTCACAAGGGGTCACTATGAGTCAAAATTGACTTCACAGCACCTAACCACAAGAGGAGAGACTGGCATGTAATACAGAGTTACTATACAGTGTGCAAACTGTGATGAAAGAGATGTGTCCACGTCCAAACTCCCTGAGGGACCAAATTGCTGGGTTGAGGGCTGTTGTGACCATGGTCTTGGGGAACATCTAGCTCAACTGGCATAGCATAGTTTATAAAGAAAATGTTCTACATTCTACTTTGGTGAGTAGTGTCTGGGGTCTTAAAAGCTTGTGAGCAGCCATCTAAGATACTCCACTGGTCTCACTCTGTCTGGAGCAAGGGAGAATGAAGAAAACCAAGGACACAAGGGAAGGATTAGTCCAAAGGACTAATGGACCACAAGTACCACAGTCTCCACCAGACTGAGTCCAGTATAACTAGACAATGCCCGGCTACCACCACTGACTGCTCTGACAGGGATCACAATACAGGGTCCCAGACAGAGCTGGAGAAAAATGTAGAACAAAATTCTAACTCACAAAAAAAGAGACCAGACTTACTCGTCTGACAGAGACTGGAGAAACCTTAAGAGTATGGCCCTCAGACTCCTTTTCACCTTAGTACTAAAGTCACTCCTGAGGTTCACCCTTCAGCCAAAGATTAGACAGGCACACAAAACAAAATGAGACTAAATGGGCACACCAGCCCAGGGGCAAGGACCAGAAGGCAGGAGAAGACAGGAAAGCTGGTAACAGGGAACTCAAGTTTGAGAAGGGGAGAGTGTTGACATGTTGTGGGGTTGGCAACCAATGTCTCAAAACAATGTGTGTAGTAATTGTTTAATGAGAAACTAATTTGCCCTGTAAACCTTCGTCTAAAGTACAATAAAAATAAAATTAAAAAAAAAAAGAAAGCATATCAAAAAAATAATACACCACAACCAAGTAGGATTCATACCAGGTAGGCAAGGATGGTTCACATTAGAAAATCAATCAACGTAATCAACCACATAAATAAAAGGAAAGAAAAGAATCACATGATCATCTCAATTGACGCAGAAAAGGCATTTGACAAAGTCCAACACCCATTCCTGATAAAAAC
>NW_004443939.1:7035172-7051388 GCF_000243295.1 Trichechus manatus latirostris
CGAGAGTATGGCCCCCAGACACCCTTTTAGCTCAGTGTTGAAGTCATCTCCGAGGTTCACCATTCAGCCTGGGAGTGGACAGCCCCATAAAACCAAATGGGACTAATGAGGTACAGCAGTCCAGGGACAAGGGCCAGAAGGCAGAGAGGACAAGGAAGCTGGGGATAGGGAACCCAAGGCTGAGTAAGGATAGTGTTAATGTGTTGTGAGGTAGTTAACCATTGTCATAGGGCAACATGTGTGCTAACTGTTAAATGAGAAACTATTTTGTTCTGTAAGCCTTCATCTAAGGTGAGAATAGTAGCACCACTGGAAGAGCGTAGTCGATGTCACTGAACTGTGCATGCAGAAATTTTTGAAATGGTGTATCTTGGCTATGTATATTTTCACAAAAAAAAAGGGTCAAGAAGGGAGAGGGTTGACATGTTGTGGGGTTTTTAACCAATGTCATAAAACAATATGTGTACTACTGTTTCATGAGAAACAGTTTGTTCTGTAAGCCTTCACCTGAAGTACAATAAAAAAAAAAAAAAAAAGAAAGACATCTGGGGATTGGACAGCCCCATAAAACAAAACAGGACTAATGAGGCACAGCAGTCCACAGACAAGGACTAGAAGGCAGGAGGGGGCAGGAAAGCTGGTAATAGGGAACCCAAGGTTGAGAAAGGACAGTGTTGACATGTCGTGGGGTTGTTAACCATTGTCATAGGGCAATACGTGTACTAACTGTTTAATGAGAAACGTTCTGTAAACCCTCATCTAAAGTTAAAAAAAAAAAAAAGAATTATGTGAGATCAAATTGACAATAGCAACGCAAAAGGTTTGATGGGAAGCCTAGAGGGCAGTGAGTTGAAGATAATGGTGATGGACTAATTTGGAAAAGGATAGTGAGAATAGCAGCACAACTGGAAAACACAATCGATGTCACTGAATTGTACATGTAGAAACTTTTGAAATGGTTTATCTTTGGCTATGTATATTTTCATCAAAAAAGAAAAAAGGTCCTCCAAGGTCGACAAGGGAGAGTGTTGACACGTTGTGAGGTTGTTAACCAATGTCATAAAACAATATGCGTACTGACTGTGTAATGAGAAACTATTTGTTCTGTAAACCTTCACCTAAAGCACAGTAAAAAAACTTTTTTTTAAAAAAGAAAAAAAGAAATGTGTCCAGGACGCAGTGGGCACACAGAGGAGAAACATCCAAAAGCGGTCTGAGGGGTCACAAAAGGCTTCCAGAGGAAGCAACACCCCAAGGATGAAAGACCTTTCTTGAAGGTGATTTTAAAGATAAGGAGGGTTTGCCAGGCAGAAAATGATACAGGTTGCATGCAGCAAGAATGGTGTGCACAAAGGGCAATGAATCAGCATTTACAGAGTAAGAGGATTTCCTTATGATTAGAGGAATGAGAGTAGATTAAGCTAAAGTGATACACAGGAGTCAAATCAAGAAATATCTCCTGAGTGCTTTATTTGTAGTTCATTTATATTTGTACTTTATCCTAAAGGCTCTGAGAGTTATGGAAGAGTTGTTCGCAAGGGGTGACATAATGTTTGCATTTAGAAAAATGACTCGGTTGTGGTATGGAGGATGGATAGCAGGGGGATGTAGTAGGAGAAGGAGTGTAGAGAGAGAAAGATTACTTTGAAGAATATTAGAGTAAACTTGGCGTGAAATGATGAAGGCTTGAGAGGACAAAGGCAATGGCCATACAGAAGGTGGCTGAGGATGTTTTAACATTGGATGGAACCAGGTAGTTTTTTATGACACTTCCCAGCAAATAACACATTGTAGCAACCAGCATCACCTGTGGTCTCCTTCACATTCCTTTTATGTGTGCTTTCCATAAGTATCTGGTTTGGGGAAAATATGTCTTTAGCCATCATTTTGGTCAGGAGCCCTATCTTCTTGTCCTATCCCAGTCCCTTACTTGCTGTGTTCCTTCAGGTAAGTTACTTGTTGTCTCTGAGATTCAGTATCCTTATTTATAAAATAAGATCATAAAGCTTACCACCTAGCCTTGTGTGATGATTAGATAAAATAATGTAATACATTATTGCTTAGACCAAGTTAAGTTATAAAAATTCAGTAAATTATCACATACTGTACCACATCGGAGCCCTGGTGGCACAGTGGTTAAGAGCTCAGGCTGCGAACCAAAAGGTTGGCAGCTCAAATCCACCAGCCGCTCCTTGGAAACCCTATGGGGCAGTTCTACTCTGTCCTATAGGGTCACTATGAGTCGGAATCGACCCAACAGCAGTGAGTTTGGTTTTTTGATTTGGTACCACATTGGAAATATCCTGAATGCAAATGACAGAAAATCCAACCTAAACACTCTCAAGCTAGAAGAAAGAACATCCTGAAAAGTCTGAGAGCAGTTTTGGCTTTTGACACAGCTTGACTCAGGCCCATATGATGGCACCAAGATCCAAATCTTGGTTCTCCTTCTCCTGCCATGGCTCCATTCTCAGGTTCACATTGGAAACCCCCAGCTCCACCCCGCTGTTCCCCACCAGCAGCAGCTTCAGGCACACAGCACACCAACCAACCCTGTCTCTTCCAGTAGGTTCTTCCAAAGCCTGGGTCCCACTCTTTCTCATTGGCCTGAACTGGACCATGTGCCTGTCTCTGTGACAGGAAGGTGGAATTCATAGACTGATGAATGCCTAGATTATGTCCTCCTACGTGTCTTAACTGTCAGGACACTTCATACTTGTCCAAAGATCAACTTTATACTATCCAAGATGCTTTCACATTCATTTTCTCTTCTAATCACCACATCAAAGTTATGAAGCTATTTTGTAGGTAAAAGAGCAAGACTGAGAATGTCCAAAAGTACAAGTCTAAGAATGAGGGATGGGCAGTTCTCCCAAAGAAAAAGTGGGGTGCTGTTACCAAAAGCAAGGGAAAGATGGGCTGGCTGCAGAGGCTACAGGTGTCCCTTACCCACACTGCACAGTTGAGGCAACACCCAGAGCCTCCAGTTGCTAAGGACTGTATAGAGATTAAGTGGCCTTGCTGTTGTTGCCACTGTTGTGAGATGGAGCACTAAAGAGATGTGGCCCTTCTTTCACTTATGTCATAATGGTAAAATGGTTATTTATTGTCAGGCTTTGAAGTATTCTTCTGAATGCTCTCATAACACCTATGAGCTATTCAGGGATCACCAGGATTCCACAGGACTCATTTAAGAGGCACTTCTAGAGATAATATGAGGCAGAGGGCAAGGGAGAGCTTTAGCAACAGAGAAGAGGGCCTAATGGGCAGAAATCAGATAAAGGAATCTGACAGTAATCAATAGTAATTGTATTTATAAGAGGCACCCTCTTCCTCCTTGGAAAGTACCTTCTAGCCCCTGGGGACTTACCCATCTCTACAAGCTTTAAATCATTTCACCAATTTTGTATATGCAGCCACCTTTGAGCGGAGCCCAGGAGTCAGTTACCATTGTGAACTCCATCAGAATGTGTCCAAAGGCAGGGAAACACAAAACCAACAACTGCATGGGCATCATGAAAGGGGACTTCTGCAACACAGAAGTTGAGTCTTATCATTTCTTTCCTTCCAGGAAGGCAGAGAGGGGATGAAGCTTGTCCTACCCTGGAGCTGGCAATATGCACAAGCAGGATACCCCCTTGAAGGCTAAATCTCACTCTGTTTTCTTTAAATTTATTCCTGGATATGTCCACAGTTCCCTCCTTTATTAGGAAGGAAGCTCTTTGAGGGAAGAGGCTCTTGGAGGGAAGAGGCTGTGCCTTTTCATCTCTAACCCCAACACCACTATGCCTGGTCCAAAGTAAGCATTACACAAATGTGTGCTGAATCAATTAATTCACTTTTCTAGGCACTGGCATATCCAAAGATCTGTAAGACAGCTCTTTATTTAAAGATCTCACAGACTTGCAGGGTATAAAATGAGAACTTAAGTGATTTTAAATAAGGCAAGGTGCTCTAAGTGTACCTCACATATACATGGCCCTTTTCTGTTTACAAAGCACCAACTTGCATCCATTATCTTATTTAATTCTCAGGACCCCCCAGTGATGTTGGCATAGCAGATGCATTAGTCCCATATTACAGGCATGAGATCAGTTACCTGAGATGCAAAGAACAGAAATACTCAATGAAAATCACACAACTTATTAGTGGCAGAGCCTGGACCAGACAGCAGGTTCCCTGACTCCCAGGTCTAGAGTCTTCCAAAACGTCATTGATGTGTTTCAGAAGATTCCAGGGATATTCAGTTCCTGATTGTAGGGGTGTTCAATCCTGAACACTAAAGATTGTTCAACTTAATACTTATCCAAAGATCAACTTTATATTATTCAAAGTGCCTTCACATTCATTCCGTCTTCTGATTACCACAGCAAATTTGTGAAGATATAGATAAAAGAACAGAGTATTTAAGTGTCCAGAGCCTAGGCTAAGTTGTAAAGCTAGTCACCAACTATCAAAGCTAGAATCTAAGGCTCCTGATTACCAGTCCCCCTTTTGCCCCTCCCTGGCCTTAAAAAAAAAAAATGCAGTGATGGAATCCTTGGATCTTAGGAATAGAAGAAACTTTATGAAGATCATGTAGTACATGCCCTCCCACCCCTCATTCAGCTTCTCCTTGCAGACCTAGTGAGAACGTCCACCACTGGAAATCCCTAACTATAATGGCTCTCGTCATCATTAACCGCTAGAACTTGGACTCTGTTATTTCCACTCATTGATCTTGTATTGGTTCAATTTCATTCCATTTACATTTATCAGGTATCTTGCATGTGCCAAGAACCCCATCTAGTAACAGTTGCTATCTAGTTGATTCCAACTCGTGGCAACGCCATGTGTGTCAGAGTAGACCTGTGCTCCATAGGGTGTGCAATGGCTGACGTTTCAGAAGTACAGCAGCAGATCTTTCTTCTTAGGTGCCTCTGAGTGAACTTGAACTTCCAGTCTTTCGGTTAGCAACCAAATGTGTTAACCATTTCCACCACCCAGGAATTCCAAGTTCCCCATAAACCACTGTCATCAAGTCGATACCAACTCATAATGACACTATAGGACAGAGTAGAACTGTTTCCTAGGCTGTAATCTTTATAGAAGCAGACTGCAACATCTTTCTCCCTTGGAGCAGCTGGTGGGTTCGAACAACTGACCTTTTGGTTAGCTGCTAAGTGCTTAACCACTGTGCCACCAGGGCTCCTTCAAGCACCCCATAGGTAGGTACTATTATAATGCCCATTTTGCAAACAAAGAAATTGTCCCTTTGATAGGTTAGAAACCTTACCCAAGCTCACAGCTTGGAAGAGTCAGAACCTGGTCTACTGATTTTAAATCCAGTGCTGTCTGTGACTTGCGCTTAAGAGACACACAAACAAAAAGGCATCCCTTCCTCTGGGTAGAGCAGATAAGACCAGTTTTGCGCACACCTCCCTGTACGCCACTATCCTGTTTTACAAGTCAGTAAATGTTCAGGAACTCCCAATCCAATGTATGAGGTTAATTAATAATATGTAAAAGTTTATAGTTTATACAGTATAATCTCATAAACATTTATTAGTATGCTAATAGAGAGTAATGGCCATGTGAGCAGAAAATGAGATGGGGGCTGAAGTGACAGAGCAAAAGAGATGTCAGAAAATCCCTGGTATCATTTTTTTACCGACAAGAGTATTATAGACACAGTCTACCTACAGGTTCATTCACCTATGTGTGCCTCTGAATAACCATGACAGGGTTCAGAGGATGCTGGACTTGGAATCTGGAGATCTGGCTTCTAGTCCTGGCTCTGCCCTTCAAGAAGGAAAGGGAATTGACATTTATCCAACTATATGCCAATTGGAGCCCTGGTGGCACAGTGGTTAAGAGCTATGGCTGCTAACCAAAAGGTCTGCAGTTCCAATCCACTGGCCGCTCCTCGGAAACCTATGGGGCAGCTCTACACTGTCCTACAGGGTCACTATGAGTTGGAATAGACTCAATGGCAATGGGTTTTTATGTGCCAGTGCTTTGCTAGGCATCTTCCCAGTGCTTTCTCCATTTGCTTTACCTGGGTGACCTTGGGCAAGTATCTGACACATAACAAATATTCAAGTATATTTATTCAATTAATGAATTGAAATGAAATCACTCTCTCTCTGGGCCTCAGTTTTCTCAGTCTCTAAGGTTTTTAATATATTGCCTTCCTGATTCCCAGAATACATTCTACTTTCTCTTCCAAATACATCGGGTCAGTTTTAAAATATTAAAGCTATTCCACTTATTCTTTTAGTCTACTGCAAGGGACAGGATGTCCGAATTCTCATCCTTCCGCAGCCCCCAATGACCGAGGGCCAGTCATTTGATGTGATAAACTACCGTTTCCTCGTCTGAAACACAGAGATAATACAGAGCACATGAGATGATACAGGTGGGAGTATTTAGAAACACGTACATGTGGGTTTTTTTTTCTCTGCACAACTGTTTATTGAATTCTAACTATAAGCCCTGGGTGGTGCAAACAGTTAACACACTTGGCTGTTAACCAAGTTGGAGGTGCAAGTCCACCCAGAGGCACCTCAGAAGAAAGGCCCGGCCATCTACTTCCAAAAGATCACAGCCATCGAAAACCCTATGGAGCACATTTCCACTCTGACACACATGGCATCGCCATGAGTCAGAATCGACATGACAGCTACTGTTTTTTTGTATGTTTGTTTTTACCTATAAGAAAGCTCTCAGGCCGGGACACTGATGTACAAAGATGCCTAAGACCCAGTTTCTGCATTTAAGAAGCTCATAACGTAAGTGTGGTGAAGAGTGAAGGGTGAGAAGTAATTCTTAAACAAATAAATAAAGTTATAAATAAGGTTCTATGGGAAGAGAAGAAAGAGCAATTAATTTCATTTGGATGGGATTTTCACCGAATGCTTCATTAGAGAGAAGGACTGCGTTTTTAACTTTGCTATGAAAAATGAGCAGGCAATTTTGCAACTTTTTTTTTTTAACCTAACATTGTGTTTATAATGCATGTAGATCTTATTCATTTTAATTAATATATAGTATTTTATTTTATTAACAAACCACAGCTTACTTTTATTTGCCAACTTAAGGACAATTAAGTTGTTTCCACCTCTATACTGTTAGATTGACTATCCTGGTATGTGCTTTGGACATGTATGAGATCTGTCTCTAGCATGGACAACCACAAGTGGAATGACTTGCATTAGCCTTACTAAGCATTGCCAAATGGCTTCCCAAATGACATGTGCAGATTAATGCCATTATGCACAATATGAAAGTACATAAACAATGTTAGATATTATTGGTTGTTGTTATTAGCTGCCATCGAGTCAGCCCCCAACTCATGGCAACATAATGCACAATAGGATGAAAAACTGCCTGGCCCTGCACCATCCCCATGGTCAGTTACAGATTGGACCATCGTGATCCGTATGGTTTTCATTGGTTAATTTGCAAAAGTAGATTGCCAGGCCTTTCTTCCCAGTCCATCTTAGTCTGGAAGCTCTGCTGAAACCTGTTCAGTATCATAGCAACACGCAAGCCTCCACTGACAGACGAGAAATAGCTCTGCACGAGGCGCATTGGCCGGCACACATGGAAGGCAAAAATTCTAACACTCAACCACCACTGCCTCCCATATTATTGGTGGATACATTTAAATATAGTAAAATTGCACTGGCAATGATACATACTGACTTCATCTTACTTTTGAGGAAGGGGAAAGGAAGAGGGCCTTAGTAACACAGCAAAATGTCAGCATCTCTTAAAGCTGGTGATGGGCACGTGAGTTTCTGGTAAATATTTTCTGGATGAAAATGAGAAATAGCTCGTAATTAAAACCATAAAAAAAAAAAAACGGTTGTGGTCAAGGGAATTCCAACTCATGGCCACCCTATGTGTGCAGCGTAGAACTACGCTTCAGAGGATTTTTCAAGGCTGTGAACTTTCAGAAGCAGATCACCAGGCCTTTCTTTTGAGGCACCTCTGGGTGGGTTCAAACCACCAACCTTTCAGTTAGAAGTTGAATGCTTAATCATTTGTGCAACCCAGAGACTCCTTAGTTCATAACTGATTTTCTTTATATTAGAAGACTCATATCAGACTGAGAGGTGGGGTGGGGGGGCATTCCAGACTGGGGTGACAACATCAACAGGAGCACAGTCGTGAAAGTTTAGCGCCTATTCTATGACTGGCATGTGGTGTTGGTTTGACTGGGGCGAGGGGTGCCTGGTGGGAAGGAGAATGGGAACCAGCTACGCTAAGTTTCCTGGGCTCTATTTTGAAGCTAATGAGGAACCACTGAGGTTATTTGAGTAGGGGCTATATCACGACCACGTTTGCTCCAGGATAATCAACCTGGCAGTAGAATAAACCACAGATATTGTGAGAAAGGAAGGCCAAGGAGGTCAGTGGGGCGAGGAAGAAGGAGCAAGTGAGAGGCAGAGACACAAGGTAGGAGACTGCTGTAAGCGAATCACAGAAATGTCAAGTTCCATCTAAAGGGACTTACCATTCAGATTCTGGCCCTCTTATAGCCTGTCTCATGGACAAGGTCTTCCTCCCTCTTAGGCCCTCCACACTGCACAAGCCACTTCACCTAGAGCCAGGCCTGTAGTCCTGTGTGCATCTTTCTGGCCTCTCATGTTTATCCAGATACCACAGACAAAGTGCACTGACTGCCCATCCCCTCCCTCCCGCCTCCTCGCAGATATCCTGACCTCTAACAAGATCAAGTTCTGAGCTGGAGAGCCGGTGGTCAGGAAGGGATCCCCCTCAGAGGGGAGGCCTCCTCAGTGGCAGCCCTCTGATGAGTCAGCTGGAGCTGCTAACGTGGAAAAGGCACATTGTCTCATGCACAGGTGTAAGAATTGGAGAAGCTCTGCGCCAGGGCTCTGCGCCCTAAGCTCGATGAGAGTTCAAACAATCCCCAGAGCACAGCGAGAAGAAAATTGTCTCATAAAACTTCCCATTGATTTTAGCTGGATCCTTATAAATTCCCGTGGGGCCAGATTGCTTTTAGCATGATTAATATCCCTGCCTTCCCCGAGGCACGTTCGCTTTCTCTCTCTCCTCTCTCCCTCTCTAGCACATGTCCATGCACACCACACACACACCCTCACACACATGCTTTCTGTCACACATGCTCAGTCACACTGCAGCGGAGGCACACACATACACACACACATCATTTCTATGGCTGTGCTCCTCACACCCCTTACACAGAGGGTTAACTGTTTCCCCTGTCGGGAAACATTGGGTCTGTTTCCTTTTGTAATGTGTTTTTCACACTTATCTCAAACCTGGCTAGGTTTTGCCTTATGACCAAAATTTTCCCTTGAAAACACCCGAGTTCACATAACCCAGAGCAGGGACCGGACCAGCATCAATCATGGGGCCAATGACTGGTGGGTCGGCTCCACGAATCAAAACAAGCCACTCTGCAGCTTGTACTCAGCACAGGCGGGGGTTCCTGGGGTTCACCAGAGGAGAAGACATCTCAGGTGAGTGCCCTCATCCAGTGCCCTGTGAAGCTGGGGCAGGGGCACGAGGGGGCTCCACAAATGTATAAGGGAGCGAACATTTTTCTCTCCTTTGTTCAGGGAAACGCAAGGAATCAAGTAGTGGCAGGATTCCCCAGCCCTCTCAGCAGCACAGGGCAAACTCCAAGTGAACCTCCACACAGAAAATGGTCCCAGAGGATCCAGTTTCCCAGCAGACGCCAGCCTTCAGGACTTGTTATTTTGGTGGGGAAATTAGTGTGTGTAATAAAAAAGGAAAACATCCATAATGGTTCCTTTTCAAAGGCACAAGGCTTAGCAGAGACATTAGCTCACATTTACTGCCATCCGGGAAATCAACCCCTCAATCCACGCGTATTCACTGCCGTGCACCACATGCTGCCCCGTTCTCCCCAGCCCTGAGGCTTCCCATCCACTCTTCCAATTCTTAGTCTTCCCAATAACCAAAACCTTCCAAAAGAAGTCAGATTTCAACTGGTAAGAAGGAAGAACTTTCTAGAAGGCAAAGCTGTCCAGAAATAAGGGGCCTCTGGAAGAGCAGAGACCTATGGCCACAGAGAAGACCAAATAATCACTTGGTGCCTGATCTAGAGAGGGGGGTTCACGCATCTCATGGCTGTTTTTGGATTTTGTGATTCTGAGCTCCATTCTGTGCCTACACCAACCACCCGTATGGCAATGACTTCCCCACCCAGAGCTCTGACAGCTCATCACAGATATCTGCTGTCTTTAGTGACCTTCCCATGTGCGTGGGTCCACTCCCCTCAGATAGAGTCTATGGGACTTGAAAGCACAAGCTCAGCCTCATCCTTACAAATTCCCCGCAGCTCCTAGCACAGTGCCTGGAACACGATAAATGCCTAATGAATTGTTTGAGTAACCACATTGCTTTGAAAAGGAAGTGTGTACAAAAGATGGCTCTAGGCTGTTTACTCTGTCTGCAAAGGTTCCTACAGGCAGACAGTCCAGAGTAGGGTCATGTCAGGTTCCTGCCCTATCGCTGTAGCTCAGATCTAAACAAGATGACACGTAGTGGACCTCCTCTGCATCCAGGAAGCCCTATGCAGCAGGATGCCATGAGAACATCTGCAGGCCTTTAATGCACCACTTCTTCTGTGTAGCAAAATGGTTAGGAGCATCAGGCTGCTGCGGTTCAAATCCCAACTTCACTTCTTAATACTTGAGTGACTTTTGGGCCCATGTACTTCGTTTCTAATACAGAGATGGATAGTATCTACCTCTTAACGATTGTTGTGAAATTAGGTGATTTATTATGTATAAATCTATTTAGAACAGTACTTGGCATTTTATTTAACAATAAGTATTTATTGAATGCCTACCTTGTGCCACCAGGCATTGTGCTAACTGCTAGAAATACAAAAGGGGGAAAAAATCCATGCCCTCATGAAGTTTATAGTCTAGTAAGTGGGAACATTGCCCTAAACAAATATTAGCAGTCTTCATAATTATTTTATTTTCATTATTTCTATAGCATTGCCCTTTGTCTCCCCTACTGGCCTAAATCTCCAGACCTGGCAAAGTTTCAGGCACACACTGGGTAATCAGTAACCAGCTTTTCAACAGAGGATGAATAAAGGAATCCTTAACTGGAAAATTGCCATATTTCTGTCAATCTCAAAATTATATTAGGCAACATTTTACGAACACTGGTCTAGGGGCTTAAATGTTCAGACTCAATCTTCACAACAAACCCACAGGGCTATTATTATCCCCATTGTACAGATGAGGAAACTGAGGCAGACAGAGACTAATGACCTTGCACAGGTCACCTATCCAGAGTTCAAGTTCATTCTCTTCATGTGGCCCTGCCTCTCAATAGAACACTGCTCCCCATTTGCATGGAATAGGCTGTATTTAAAAAATACACAATGAGTCATCTTTCTATGACTGGTAGGAACTCAGCCAGCACTTGGACAACTGCAGCCACCTCCTAACACCTGCTTGGTCTTGGTCCCACTCCACCCTTCCCCCCAAACCACTGGTACACAGCAGCTGGAGCTGATCGCACTAAATCACAGATCTGATCTAGTCACCAGGTCACCTCCCTGCTTAAGGAACCCTGCCTCCCACAAGTGTCTGTTGCCTTTAAAGTGTTCAAACTTCTGTTTACTGTTGCCCACATTAAAACATATACACACACACACACACACACACACACATTTTACATGGTAACCCAATACATACACACGTATATAAATAGAACTGAAACAAAAGTTTCAACACAGTACCTGCCTTCCTATAGGCAAAGTACTCTGTGCTGGTTACCTCCTGCTTCCCTTACCAGATTTCACTGTGCACCCTCCCCACCCAGCTCCTGCCCTGGATTCAAAGTTCACTTCAGCTACTTAGTAGCTGTGTGACCTTGGGCAAGGTATTTAACCTATCTAAGCCTGGGAAAAATGGGGATGATGATAATAATACCCAGGTCACAGAGGAGTAAATGAGATTATACTTATCACATTTTTACTGTATGCTCAACTTACAGCAGTTCTCCAAGAAATGTGAAAACCAAAACCAAATTTGTTGCTGTTGAGTCAGTACCAACTCATGGCAACCCCATGTGTGTCAGAGTAGAACTGTACTCCTTAGGGTTTTCAAGGCTGTGAGCTTTTGGAAGCAGATTATCAGGTCTTCTTTCCAAGGTACCTCTGGGTGGGTTCAAGCCGCCAACCTTTCGGTTAGTAGTTGAACATTTAACTGTTTACACCACCCAGGGACTCCTCCAAGAAATGTTAGCTAGCATTACTACGTTGAGTAGAAATAACAATAAATGCACATTAATTTTCATTAAGGTAAGTTAGAACCTGGCTCTGGTTTACTGAGGAGACTTACAGACAAAAGATAGGTGTCCACAGCTTTACTGTAGCTACATGACTTAAATGACTATTTTAGAAAGCCACAGCCTATTGTTTGGGACAATTAAAAACCAAAATTTCAGATTGATTGCCCTTCAGATCCCAGTTGTCCCAAACTGTCAGAAGACAAATTTTCAACTGAAGAGCCATTTCACCTCTGGTGGTATATAAATGGGTCCAGAGTCAGAAACTTTGCCCTGAGACATTCCTAACAAAGACAGACCTAATGACATGGCTGGGGTTATTATGAATTCAGGTGGCCATAGTCTCCTGCTTGCGAGTGTGCTTTGGTATAAGCACAAGCGAAGGCTTTTTATCTTCCAGAACTCTGGGCATTGTTCTCCAAAAGACAGAGGCCCAGGTTAACAGCCAAGTTCTAAAAGGTGCCAAGGTAGTCTATTAGGTAAAAAAGAAAAGTCCAGGTTATAAGTCACCTAGAAGGCAGTTTAATTATAAAATGTGTGAAGCTGAGTTGTAAATGTGAAGGTTCACACTGGCCGTTTCCTTGGACGCTTTTCGAAAAGTGTTAACTAGTTATCGTTACATGAAATTTATGAACGCACGCAGCCCAGGGCTGTATATTATTTCCTAGACTCCTCAACAATCCCCAGTTACAAGGAGCTAGTATTCACTCTTTAGGCATTCCATGGCAAGCATCAGGCCTTAAATGCAAACTCTTATAGTATGATCACCAAAAACTCTTCTAACTTTGAGACATAGCTGTTGTTGTTGTTGTTATTGTTAGTTGTTGCTGAGTCAATTCTCACTCGTGGCAACCTTGGGTATAACAGAACAAAATGTTGCCCAGTCCTGTGACATCTTCATGATCTTTGTTTATTTGCCAACCTAGGAGGCTCATCTTCCAGCACTATACTGGATAATATTCTGTTGTGATCCGCAGGCTTTTCACTGACTAATTTTTGGAAGGAGATTGTTAGATCTTTCTTCCTACTCTGTCTTAATCTGGAATCTTGGCTGAAACCTGTCCACCACAGATGACCCTACTGGTACTTGAAATACTGGTGGCATAGCTTCCAGCATCATAACAACGTGCAAGCCACCACAGTACAGTAAACTGACAGATGGGTGGTGGGAAATGTGTCTAGCTTCCTTAAATAATATTTAAACAGCCATCCTTTTCCTTCTCAACTTCTCCCTCCTAGAGCCCATCTTTATGAAGCTTCCTCCTATCAATGTAACTGCCACCCAAAATAAAAAATTCCTCCATTTCAAAAACATCGTTACTGCTGATAGAAACAGCCCAGTACAAGATGTGTTGGTACAGGAGATTAACCACTAAGTGTCCTAAGGAACTCCACCCCAACTGCAAACCAACTCCCTCCAGTTACAATGGTGAGGATGGAATTACAGACCTTGCTGCCATTCACCCTTTCTCCACCTGTCACCCTGTAAGATCATGGGAAAGGGCCAGGAAATGTTGGCAGATACTGCCAGAGGCCATCTTCTGGTAAACCTCCATTCAATTTTTCATCTGCAGATAAGGAATCTGGGGGTGGGACAGCATGGAGAAAGGGAGAATTTGTACCAAAGATTAATAAATGTTGGTCCTTACCCTCAACCTGGTCACAGTCCAGTAAGGGAGGCAACTGATATACCAGTAATTGCAAACAGTGTGGTGTTACATCATAGGTCTGAGCAGCCTCAACATACCACACAATGTCCTCACAGGGAGAACTGGGCCCGGTGGTGTGTTGGTCAGTATTTAATAACTCTCCAGAGGAAAAGAAGCCTTAATTTGTAGCTCTTGCCAGTTTCCATGGTGTAAATACTCCCACCATGGCCAATTTCATGCTACCAACATGACATCACTGAACGCAGAGTTGGGAAGAGATGCACAGTAGCATGCCGTCATACAGTATTCGCACCAGACAGTTACAATAGATGTAACAGCCTCAAGAGCATAAACCAAAAAAACCAAACCCACTGTCATCGAGCTGATTCTGACTCAGAGTGATCCTATAGGGCAGGGTAGAACTGCCCTATATATAGGGTTTCTAAGGCTGTAAATCTTTATGGAAGCAGACTGCCACATCTTTCTCCCATGGAGCGCCTGGTGTGTTCAAATCACCCACCTTTCTGTTAGCAGCTGAGCACTTTAACCACTGTGCCACCAGAGCTCCTTCTCAAGAGCCTAGTTAATAGTAAAATGTAATAAAATAATTGGGAAGTGATGAGTTTTGAATTATATTTGTTTTAAATATAGTTATTACATTTGTTTTAAATATAATTACTGAATGGTAAATTTATATAACTTAATTATTAATAACGGCTATGTCAAATAATGGAGCCCTGGTGGCACAGTGGTTAAGAGCTACGGCTGCTAACCAAAAGGTCGGCAGTTCGCATCCACAAGCCACTCCTTGGAAACCCTATGGGGCAGTTCTACTCTGTCCTATAGGGTTGCTATGAGTCAGAATCGACTCGACGGCAGTGGGTTTGGTTTTGGTTATGTCTAATAATAACTGGCTCACAAAATTCCTGAAATTTTTAGCAGTTAGCTCTGTGGTAGTGGCAACCCATCCATTGCACCACTGAATGGATCCCACTAGTACAGAGGGCTGACCAGGGTGGGGATCTGAGGTGGCGATTCAGGAGGCCAGATGTGAGCCGAGCACTTAGCTGTAGTCATCTGAGTGGCAAGCGCTAAAGGGCAGGCCAAGCCAATATTTAGTAGGAGGTGAAAGCCAGATATTAGGAGACAAAGTACTAACACCAGACCAAAAAAGTCAGAAGTCAACTCCAAAACCAGGCTTAGAGCGGAGCTGATTTGGTACAAATTCTTGGTCAGAAAGCATACAGGTCGGGAATAAGTGAAGAGGGTTTTGGAATGTAGCACAGATGCCTGTGAGACCTGCACTTTTGCATTTATTGGTGAATAATCATGATAATAGATAGAGTTTATTGCGCACTTAATATGGACTAGGTACTCTTTTAAGCGCTTTCCATACTTTATCTCCCTATTGATAGCCCCGTTTTACAGATGCAACAGGCAGCCTAACTCCAGAGCCTATGGTTTTACCCACCATGTGAAACAGGTGCATGTGTGTGTTGAGCTAGTTTAAAATGTTATAGACACATCCAGACTCTCTGAGGGACCGAATTACCGGGCTGAGGGCTATGGGGACCATGGGGAAACATCTAGCTCACGAGGCATAACACAGTTTATAAAGACTACGTTCTACATTCTACCTTGATGAGTAGAATCTGAGGTCTTAAAAGCCTGTGAGCAGCCATCTAAGATACTCCACTGGTCTCACTCCTTCGGGAGCAAGGGAGAATGAAGAAAACAAGATACAAGAGAAAAATTAGTCCAAAGGCCTAATGGACCACAACTACCATGGCCCCCGCCAGACTGAGTCCAGTACAACTAGATGGTGCTCGGCTACCACCACTGACTGCTCTGCCAGGCATCACAACAGAGGATCCCAGACAGAGCTGGAGAAAAATGTAAAACAAAATTCTAACTCATAAAAAAGACCAGGCTTATTGGCCTGACAGAGACTGGAGAAACCCCGAGAGTATGGCCCCAGACACACTTTTAGCTCAGTAATGAAGGCACCCCCAAGGTTCACCCTTCAGCCAAAGATTAGGCAGCCCCATAAAACAAAATGAGACTAATGGGGCACAACAGCCCAGGGACAAGGGCTAGAAGGCAGGAGGAGACAGGAAAGCTGGTAATAGGGAACCCAAGGTCGAGAAGGGAGAGTGTTGACATGTAGTGGGGTTGTTAACCAATGTCATAAAACAATATGTGTACTAACTGTTTAATGAGAAACTATTTGTTCTGTAAACCTTCATCTAAAGTACAAT